>NC_134692.1:106396826-106629326 GCF_050947455.1 Rhinoderma darwinii | reverse complement strand
AGGCCAATTATGTAAAATAGTCTCAACCATATATAAGCTTGCTGAGTAGATGTGTCACTAGGCTTGATAAAGATCCTATTGTAGGATTGAAACGTTGCTGTTGTTTTGGATTGAATAAACCACCACTTTTTTCATGTTGGAGTGCTGCAAATTTTCTTCTTCTATATTATTACACGTCCGAGGATCGGGACGTTTTGCTGGGCACCTGGTCGATCATTCTTACGTGAGTGCTGCTGCCTTCTTGTTTGCTACATACATACATATATATACATACATATATATACATACATATATATACATACATATATATATACACTACCGTTCAAAAGTTTGGGGTCACCCAGACAATTTTGTGTTTTCCATGAAAACACACTTATATTTATCAAATGAGTTGCAAAATGACTAGAAAATATAGTCAAGACATTGACAAGGTTAGAAATAATAATTTTCGCCTTCAAACTTTGCTTTCGTCAAAGAATGCTCCATTTGCAGCAATTACAGCATTGCAAACCATTGGCATTCTAGCTGTTAATTTGCTGAGGTAATCGGGAGAAATTTCATCCCATGCTTCCAGAAGCCCCTCCCACAAGTTGGATTGACTTGATGGCCACTTCTTGCGTACCATACGGTCAAGCTGCTCCCACAACAGCTCTATGGGGTTGACATCTGGTGACTGCGCTGGCCACTCCATTACAGATAGAATACCAGCTGCCTGCTTCTTCCCTAAATAGTTCTTGCATAATTTGGAGGTGTGCTATGGGTCATTGTCCTGTTGTAGGATGAAATTGGCTCCCATGAAGCACTGTCCACAGAGTATGGCATGGCGTTGCAAAATGGAGTGATAGCTTTCCTTATTCAAAATCCCTTTTACCTTGTACAAATCTCCCACTTTACCAGCACCAAAGCAACCCCAGACCATCACATTACCTCCACCATGCTTGACAGATGGCATCAGGCACTCTTCCAGCATCTTTTCAGTTGTTCTGCGTCTCACAAATGTTCTTCTGTTTGATCCAAACACCTCAAACTTCGATTTGTCTGTCCATAACACTTTTTTCCAATCTTCCTCTGTGTCTGTGTGCTTTTGCCCATATTAATCTTTTCCTTTTATTAGCCAGTCTCAGATATGGATTTTTCTTTGCCACTCTGCCCTGAAGGACAGCATCCCGCAGTTGCCTCTACACTGTAGACATTGACACTGGCGTTTTGCGGGTACTATTTAATGAAGCTGCCAGTTGAGGACCTGTGAGGCATCTATTTCTCAAACTAGAAACTCTAATGTACTTGTCTTGTTGCTCAGTTGTGCAGCGGGGCCTCCCACTTCTCTTTCTACTCTGGTTAGAGCCTGTTTGTGCTGTCCTCTGAAGGGAGTAGTACACACCGTTGTAGGAAATGTTCAGTTTCTTGGCAATTTCTCGCATGGAATAGCCTTCATTTCTAAGAACAAGAATAGACTGTCGAGTTTCACATGAAAACTCTCTTTTTCTAGCCATTTGGAGAGTTTAATCGAACCCACAAATGTAATGCTCCAGATTCTCAACTAGCTCAAAGGAAGGTCAGTTTTATAGCTCCTCTAAACAGCAAAACTGTTTACAGCGGTGCTAACAGAATTGCACAAGGGTTTTCAAGTGTTTTCTAATCATCAATTAGCCTTCTAACACAGTTAGCAAACACAATGTACCATTAGAACACTGGAGTGATGGTTGCTGGAAATGGGCCTCTATACACCTTTGTAGATATTGCATTAAAAACCAGACGTTTGCAGCTAGAATAGTCAATTACCACATTAACAATGTACAGAGTGTATTTCTGATTAATTTAATGTTATCTTCATTGAAAAAAACTGTGCTTTTCTTTCAAAAATAAGGAATTTTCTAAGTGACCCTAAACTTTTGAACGGTAGTGTATATATATGTATTTATGTATGTATGTATATATGTATGTATGTGTATGTATATACAGTGAAGGAAATAAGTATTTGCTGATTTTGTAAGTTTGCCCACTGTCAAAGACATGAACGGTCTAGAATTTTTAGGCTAGGTTAATTTGACCAGTGAGAGATAGATTATATAAAAAAATCAAAAAAAAAATCACATTGTCAAAATTATATATATTTATTCGCATGGTGCACAGAGAAATAAGTATTTGATCCCCTTGGCAAACAAGATTTAATACTTGGTGGCAAAACCCTTGTTGGCAAGCACATCAGTGAGACGTTTTTTGTAGTTGATGATGAGGTTTGCACACATGTTAGATGGAATTTTGGCCCACTCCTCTTTGCAGATCATCTGTAAATCATTAAGATTTCGAGGCTGTCGCTTGGCAACTCGGATCTTCAGCTCCCTCCATAAGTTTTGAATAAGGAAGGCTATCACTCCATTTTGCACAGCCATGCCATACCCTGTGGACAGTGCTTGATTGGAGCCAATTTCATCCTACAACAGGACAATGACCCACAGCACACCTCCAAATTATGCAAGAACTATTTAGGGAAGAAGCAGGCAGCTGGTATTCTATCTGTAATGGAGTGGCCAGCGCAGTCACCAGATCTCAACCCCATAGAGCTGCTGTGGGAGCAGCTTGACCGTATGGTACGCAAGAAGTGCCCATCAAACCAATCCAACTTGTGGGAGGGCCTTCTGGAAGCACGGGGTGAAATTTCTCCCGATTACCTCAGCAAATGAACAGCTAGAACACCAAAGGTCTGCAATGCTGTAATTGCTGCAAATCGAGCATTCTTTGACGAAAGCAAAGTTTTAAGGATAAAATTATCATTTCAAATAAAAATCATTATTTGTAACCTTGTCAATGTCTTGACTATATTTTCTAGTCATTTTGCAACTCATTTGATAAATATAAGTGTGAGTTTTCATGGAAAACACAAAATTGTCTGGGTGACCCCAAACTTTTGAACGGTTATGTATATATGTATATACACACACACACACACACACACACACACACACACACACACACACACACACACACACACACCTAAAATATAGCATGATGCTATATATTAGCATGATGCAGGGATCCAGTGCGTTGCAGAAGATGTCTGTATAGATACTATATTCTGGGGAGAGATTGCAGCAGGAGATTCTGTGACCTGATTGGCTGAGCTCATTTGCTCGTGCCTGAGTTAAAAGCAAAGCATCCTGTGATATAAGGGCACAAGCCCTGGCTTCAACTCCCTTGGCTGATGTCACAATCAGGAAGTGCCCGTCCATTTCAATATGCAGCAAGAGATTTTACATTTACTCTCTGACATGTATAACGGCTGGATCTCGGGCTAGGAAGAAGCTATCTGCATAATATAGGTATAGTTGGAATTGTAGTGAAAGGCTCTATTCAGCTGTGCAAAAAAAAAAAATTTGATGCAATGTCATTGGAGGTACGCTTTAAAGCAAAATGCAGAAGACAAATATTACTTTTTGCAGATATTCAAATAATCAGTAATCCATTCATTTCAGTAAGGCTTCGTTCACATCTGCGTCTGGACTCCGTTCATGGGTTCCGTCTGAGCTATCCATCAGGGGAACCCGTGAAAGTAATCCAAACTGAAACAAACGAAAACCATACGTTTCCATTTGCATCATCATTGATATCAATGGTGACAGATCCGCTGCAAATGGTTTCCGTTTGTCACCGTTGTTTAAAGGTTCCGTCGTTTTGACAGAATCAACACTGGAGTCGGCTGCGCTATTCATTCCGTCAAAACGTCAGAATGCTTAAACAACGGAGACAAATGGAAACCATTTGCACTGGATCCGTCACCATTGAAATTAATGGTGATGCAAACGGAAACCTATGGTTTCCGTTTGGATTACGTTCATGGGTTCTCCTGATGGAAAGCTCCAAAGGAACCCATGAACGGAGTCCTGGCGCAGATGTGAACGAAGCCTAAGGCCTCATGTATACGACTGTAGTGGGGTGCCGCCCGCACATCTGTGCACATGGCCGCGTGCAATCATTTCTATGAGCCTGGACCGCAAAATACGGCCGTAATAAGACATGTCCTATCTTTTTGCAGTCCATGCTCCTGGGCAATGCACGGACCGTGGAAACCACGGTCTTGTGCATGGGCTTATTGAAATGAATTGCGGCCGCAAAAATACGGTCATGTGCATGGGGCCTTACATAGCAGGTGTTAACAGAGAAATAAAACTTAATGACGGACATTTATCAAAACTAGTGCAAGACAAAAGTACTGTAGTTGCTTATAGCAACCAATTAAGATTCCATCTCTCTTTTCAGAGGCTCTTTGAAAAAAGGAAAGCATGGGCAACTACTCAACTTTTCCTTTCCAGTATGGGCTTGTTGGATCCCCTGGTACTTGCCTTTTTCTTCTTCCCCCATTGTCCTTACCTTCTTAGGCCTCATTCACACGACAGGGTTTCTCGGCCGGGTGCCGGCCGTTCATAAATCGTCAGGCACCCGGCTGCATTAGGAATAATAGACCCCTAATGGGGCTATTCACACGACCGATTTTTTGACGGGGCCGGGTAATACACGGCCATCACCGGAATGTGTCCCGAGTGATGGCCGGGTTTTCCGTCGCTTGCACTCTATCTCCTCCTCCTCACAGCGCAGAGTGCATGTGAGGAGGAGTTTATGCCATTCGGACGAATGGCTGTACGCTGTGTGGCAGGGCCGGGGTGTACAGCAGGTGGAAGGGAGCGCTGCGCTGTCTCCCTTCCCCTGCTTGTTTTAAAAGCGCCCTGGCCCGGCAACACCTTCCATGGCTGCTGCTGCTACTACTACTGTAGCGACGCCACTATAGCAGAGCAGGGAGGTATCTCCCCGCTCTGCTATGTGCTAGCCCCACTTTAGCTCCTTGAAGGAGCGGAATCCCCGTGTTTTCAGGGAATTCCGCTCCTGGACAGAGCGCTTGATGTCTCTGTCCATATCTGGGCAGTGACATCAGGGGAAACTCCTGAAGCGGAATCCCCGAACACATGGGGATTCCCCTTTAGGAGTTGCCGCTGATGTCACTGTCCAGATCTGCCCGGCCCGGATGCAAAACTTTATGCAAACCGGCCGGGCAAAATGGCCGATTTTACCGGCCGACACTCGGGCGGGACCGTCGTTTGAATCCCGCCTTAGCCTATACTTACAGCGTGGGCATTACAATCCTCCTGTGCTTTGCGTTATTTTACCTCGGTTGTTACTATCAGCGATATACCTGTGGGGGTTTCTTGATATGTTTTCTGATATCCAGTGTATGAATCACTTTGATACCTTACGTATTTTGACTACATTATTACACGGTTTGGACTTTACTAGGGTGATCCACCCTTTTATGTGTTTTGTGGGTCTGTGCGTTTAAAAAAAAAAAATGACGTGTTTTTTTTAATGAATAACTATTAAACATTGATGTTTCTATTAAACTTTTTGTCAATGTTCTGCATGAACTTTATTGGTTTAACTTCGTATATTCATGCATTTATGGACTTGTTTATATGGGAATATTGATTAGTGTTGCTTTCCAATGTGTAGTTTTAGCTCACAATTTTTCATCTCTATAAGGCCGGGTTCCCACGTAGCGTAGATACGGTGGAATTATCGCAACGGAATTCAGTGTGGAAGTTCCGCAGCATTCAAAGTAGCAGCAAAATAGACGAGATTTTGAAAATCTGATGCCCACACTGCAGGAAAAAACGCAGCGAAAATGTTCATAAATTGAAATGCAGTGCGGAATTTAAATCCGCAGCATGTATATTTATGCTGCATTTTTGTTTTTCTGTTGTGAGTTTTCCCCATTGAATTCAATGGTGATGAAAAACCATCTGTAAAAGAAACCCAAGTTTTGCTACTTTTGCGGCGGAATCGCAGCAATTCCGCCGCAAAATTCGCAACTAAAAAAAAATACAAATAATTTATACTAACCCACTACTCCCTGCTTCTTCCTCCACCTGTGACGACTGTTCATCCCATATGACCGCTTCAGCGGTCAAATGGGCTGTAGCTTCATCCAGGGAGGACTGAACGGACCGTAAAGGAGGGACGCGACACCATGACAACAGCCTAGGTAAGTATGGACAATTTTATTTCTACGCTGCTTACTGCACCAGAAATTCCGGCCGAAAAATTGCGCTACGATGTGTTCTCTTTGGATGGAACGTGCTGTGGGTTCCGGGACAGATATGCGGAGTAGTTTTTACACAGCGTATCTGGCCCGTGGGAACCTGGCCTAAAGAATTCAGGAGAAAAAGTACCCCAAAACTTGAAAGACAATTTCTCCTGATTATGGCACTGGAGCGCTTAGAATGGAGGGAGAACAATTCTGTTTTTAGAGCCCAGATTTTGCTGGAATGGTTTTCTGACGCCATGTCACATTTGTAAAGGCCCTGAGGTTCCAGTACAGTGGAAAGTCTCAAAAAGTGACCTAATTTAGGAAGTTACACTCCTCAAAGAATTAATCAAGGGGTGTAGTGAGCATTTTGACCCTACAGGTGTTTGAGCGAATTTAAATTGAGCCATAAAAAAATGAAAATGTAATTTTTTACAATAATATGTAGTTTCATTTTTAAAAGGACTATCGGAGAAAAAGCACCCCAAAATTTGTTACGCAATTTTTTCCGAGTACAGAAATATCCCATATGTGGTTGTAAATTGCAGTTTGGACACACGGCAGGGCTCAAAAGGGAAGGAGCACAACTTAAGTTTTTTTTAGGCAGATTTTACTGGAATGGTTTTCTAACACCATGTTACATTGCCCCAAGGTACCATTTCAGAGAAAACCCTGCGAGAAGTGACCCCCATTTTGGAAACTACAGCCCTCAAGGAATTAATCTAGGGGTATAGTGAGCATTTTGATCCCCCAGGTGGATTTCGGAAATAAATGCTCAATGGATGCTGCAGAGTGAAAATTGCAATTTTTCCACTGATATGCCACTTTACTGCTAAGTATGTTGTGCCCAGCTTGTGTCACTTCAGACACACACCCCATAAATAGGCGGTTATCTGGGATGTGAATTTTTTTTATTAGGGGCTGGAAATTAAATTAATTTTAAAAAGCAATACTTACCTATCCTTGCCCCTGACGATACAGCGCTGTAGTTCCAGCAGCACTCCCGGAGGTTGTTTACGTAGCATGTAACCGCTGCAGGGCTGTGGTGATAAATTGCATTTCTCGTATAATGCCAGAAATGCAACACATGACCACTGAGCCCTCTAATTGGCTGCAGCGGTCACATGCTACGTGCATGTAAACAACCACCGGAAGCGACGCCGGAGCGTCAGCATTGGATCGCCGGGGGCAAGTGTTGCTTTTTTGGTTTATTTATTTAATTTCCAGCCCCTATTTTAAAAAAAATCACATCCCGGATAACCCCTTTTAAGTGGGTCCTCCCGAGCATGATTATACTCCATATGTGGTATTAAACTGCTGTTTAACCCCTTCCCATTGCAGCAAGTTTTTGTATTTTCATTTATGCTTTTTCCTCCCCATCTTCCAAAATCCATAACTTCTTTTATTTTTCCGTTGATAAAGCCTTATCAGGGCTTGTTTTTTTTTTTAAGAATGAGTTCTATTTTGTCATTTCACCATTTATTCTACCATGTAAAGTACTGGTAAACGTGAAAAAAAAATTCTCTGTGGGGTGGAATGGGGAAAAAAAACCAGCGAATCCTCCATTGTTTTTTGGGTTTTCGTATTTACGGCGTTTACCGTGCAATTAATACGACAATGTACTGAGCTTGGTTCCGGTGCTGTATAAATGTACAGAGCTTAGTTTCGGTGCTGTATAAATGTACTGAACTTTGTTCCGGTGCTGTATAAATGTATTGACATTACCAGGACTTAAAGAGGCTCTGTCACATTATAAGTGGCCTATCTTGTATATGTGATCGGCACTAATGTAGATTACAGCAGTGTTTTTTATTTAGAAAAACCATCTATTTTCACCAAGTTATGACCTGTTTCAGCTTTATGCTAATGACTTTTTTTTAATAGACAACTGGGCGTGTTTTTACTTTTGACCACGTGGGCGTTGTGGAGAGAAGTGTATGACGCTGGCGAGTCAACAACATAGGAATTATATAGCGACACTTGGACGAGGTGAACAGTTTTTTTTTGTACCATATCCGGGATTTGTGGACAGCGCTGTAGGGCTGCAGCATCTGGTCTGCAAGGTCCACCCCACCCATTAATTTATTGTAATCCCGTATGCAAACAGGCTTCCAGACGGTACGACCTGTCCCGCGTACAGGAAAGTGGCTGCTGCCGTCTGGGTGAATCTATGTTAACATGAGAACATCCCTAGTCACGGAATTTGACAAGCAGCAAGTCCTCATTACAAAGTACCCTGATTTCCCCAGCTTTTAATTTTTGGTTGACCAGGGACTTTGGCAGGCCTTTTTGATTTCGGCATATGGTGCCACAGGCCAGTTTTTTTTTTTGCAGACAGGCACCTGAAGAGTGGTACGCTAGTCTAGAAATTACGCGCATACAAATTGTACACCTTATCCAGAAGAGGGTGCAAAAGGTCCCAGACAATTTTTCCACTGCTGTTAAGTGAAGGGGGGCATTCTGGAGGGACAATTTGGGAGTCTTTCCCTTCATACACTTTGAATTTGTGAGTGTAACCGGAGTCAGTTTCACACGGCTTATAAAAATCGGGCCCTCTTATTTGGCAAACATTGCCTGAATTGTATGCGGCCTTTGAAAGGGACCGGAAACTCACCCACCGCAATATTTTTCGGGGGTATATGTATCCGCAAACTTCCCATTTAAAAAAATGTAAAAGTGGCCGAAACTTTAAAAAGCCGGTCATGGCGGGGGTCACTGTGGGTTGGGCAAAAGTCTATTACCAACAAAACGAAGGTAGCACAGTACATAGGGGTGTAGTACTGAACATCAGATGTCCAATAGGAACTAATCGTGGGTTTCTTAACCAAACACATGTTCAGTAGGAAGGCCCAAAATTAGAAAATGTCTGCCACAACTACTGGGCGCCACAAACTACTTTTGGCGTAATAAGATGTGGGGTGACTGGCGATAAATTGAGCAGCATATAAATTGGTCTGCTCAACCATCAGGAGTAAGAACTCCTCTGAAAAGATTTTTTTTTAAAAGTCCTCCTCCCTAAACCCCTCGGTGCTGATTTGGATGCCCGTCAGAACTAAATTCTGGAGGACACAGGGTGTATGACTCCATGGGCACACAATCGGGGTCAACGGCACTAGTGACAGGTGGACAATCGTTCCTGCGGCGCCTTGGCTGTGGCTCCTCATCACTAGTGCTAGTGGACGATGACAAAACAAAAAATTGCTCATCAGTCTCACTTGCACTTTCTGTAACCGAGCAGATCATGGCGTAGGCCTCATCTGCCGAATAGACGCTGAGCCATTTTATTACTATAAACCTAACCCTAACTATTTCTAACTAATTGCCCCCCCTAACGCCCTACACCTAACTTATGCTACCTAATTCCCTACGCCTAACACTAATGAACCCTACTAAACTCCAAGTGCTATACTATATCTATATATATATCTAAATAAACAAATATAAAACGCCCCTACTACACTAACCCTATAAACCTAACGCTGATAAATGTTCTTTAACACTAGCCCTAACTAACTATGTCTAACTAATTGCCCCCCTAACTTAAAGGTGTGGGAGGGGGAGAATGGGGTACTGAGGGTGATAAGTATCTTTTTTTTTTTTTCACCAAAGCACACAGCTTCGTTCTCAACGATCTGACATGAATGAGGAGAATGGAGCGGTTTGCCCTGCCTCACAGCCTTTGCATGCTTCGATTGGTCAGTCAAATCTGCCTGACCAATCACAGCAATCGCTGTGCAGGGACCACTGTCATTGGCCCCTTGACGGCTCCCTGTGAGCCTCAGCTGTCTATGACAGCTGTTGCCAGGTACTGGTCACCGTGTAAACACGCACGGTGACAGTTTAACTGCAGGACGGCTATATCCATCCTCCTGCGCGAACTAGCAGCTGCAGAGGATGGATATATCTGTCCTTCGGCGTTAAGAGGTTAAAAATCCTAATCTCTGGTGGAGGGATTATCTTCTAATGAACTCCAGCACCTTCCCCTCCATCAGAGAGCAGTTCTGACTGGTCACCAGTAGCATAGCTGTACTGAAGGAGCTTTAATCAGACAAGGCTGCGTTCTCACTTTGCAGTTTAAGTTTTCTAGTGGTATTTTACTTTTATCTTGAAAGTGGACAATAAAAAAAAAAAAAAAAATGACTAGAATAAGTTCTGATGCAGCAGATCGCGCAAAGTAGCGTTCACATTGTATATCACTGACAGAGACAACATTTTTATAGAAAACTTTTATTCAACAGACAACATTTTCCAGCAAAAAGGCAATATACAGGTAGAGTTGTACACTGCTGCTAACAGGAGAAAAAAAAAGTAAAATTAATTTGAATGGCTGTAACCTATTTACCGCACTCAAACTAGACACGCTTCTGTCTTTGTGTCATGGGGTGGAAAAAAAAAACCAAGAGATGAGGGGGAGGGAGAAAAGCAAGGGAGGAAAAACTGGAATAGGAAATAAAACTACACACAAGAATATCAACATCAGTGAAAGACTGAGACTCAACCAACAATATGAACCTCCATGTGTTAATTTTTACATGTTCATTAAATATACATTTTAGGTCTGTAGTTTTTGTACAAAGTTATCCTACTAAACACTAGTGAGCATGCCCTCGGTGCTCAAGGCGGTTAATGAAAATGGTGTTTTTCAATCAGCATCAACAACTGTATATACACAAACGTGGGTATACATAGAATTTGTATTATTTTTTATTTTTCCCAAGTCTGGATGTTTTTCTAGATTGCAAAACAGGCAGCAACAGACACCTGGCTTATTCCCAGCAACTCTTATGATGTAATCTGGCGGACCTCTTAACAAGACAGACATCTTTTGAAGGTATTGTGCGGTAGGTATTTGATTGCCAAAAAAGTGCCAACAATGTACACAATGAAGTAGAGATTGCTATTTATCGAGGTGAGGGTTTCTGAATTAACAAATGCACAAAGATGTAATTTAAAGGGAGCAAACTTGTTGTGAGTGTAAACAAAGGAGTTACTTGCTGCAATGATAGTAGAATAGAAACACCAGCTGGCGTGCAGCCAGCCATCGTATGCCTCATACACTATACTCTATGAACAATTTGGACCAAATCCTTTGTTCGACTAAATTTACCCCACGATCTCCTTTCGGTCTAGCTTTACAGTTACCATAAAATATTACATTGGCATTCAAGCTTTATAAAAAACACCTTCATTTTCCTCAAAAAGGGCAGTCAATAGATACAGAGAAGCCAAACGGAACAGCCTCAACAAAATAAAATTAACATCAGCAGCAAATCTTCTTGCTGTAGATTTCAAATATAGTGCACGTGTACCAAAGTTCTAGCTTTGTTAGAAAGGTGCACACACACACGCACACTTATATGTCCCTTGGTTTGGATAAACTTGGTTACGGTGAGTCAGTTATGGATCTTAATTGCTTTCTCAAGGTATGTGTAGCGGCTTCTCTTTGGAGCTTTATTGAAGTGGTCAAGCCCTAGCCAAGGCCTTGGATGGGACATGTTGCCTAGAAAAAGATTAGAAGTCAATATTAAACTCTAATTCAATGACCAGCATTAAACTAGGAATAAAAACTGAAAAAATCCTGGCCTTTTTTTCCCAGAAACAATCCAGCCCTCATCTAATTTACAGTGAAATGGACTTTGTAAAATATTTTACCTTCCTTGCCCACCAGACACATTTTCCCCCATGGCTTCTCTACAAGGAAGTTACGGCTTTCATTGCTTGGTGCTATGCTGTTCCGCTCTATGCAAATTAAAGATATGGCAAGAGACTATTCACCGGTCACAGTCGGCCACTCTCCAGCTTGAAACGTCAGACAGGAAGGCTGGATTAGTGTCTAACGCTAGAGGGAGCAGCACATTGTTTACACTGAAATCTTAGCAGAGATGGCAGCCATACCTTGCTGTGACATGGGACTGCTGGCTCCAGCTATAGTAAGTGCATGTAACAGCCTCTAACATAATTACTACAAATAGTAGCAACTATGACTTTATGGATCAACACTATGTTACGGGTAAGACCTCCAGGCTCATTTGGTCAGTAAGACATGGAGACATTTGTAGAGTTAGTGTAATCCATCTATTAAGTTCCTCAAAAAGCTAAGAATTAACACTTCTCCGCAGTGTCGTAGGGCAAAGCTTACCTACATTAGCCCACGTAGTAACTTACTAACATAATGGTCAAAACGTACATGGAAAGAATGCTGAAGAGTTTCAGATCGGTCATAACATTGACAGGAGTTGATTTCAGTGGAAAGGTGAATGTGAAATACATCAGTGTAGACGCAAGCTGCTGTAACCCTTACTATTGTGGCTTTAGTACCCATTTTACTGCGCCTATAATCACCCTGAAAGAGCAACTTTTCTAGCATACAACTGGTAAGCCATCAAATTAATATTTTTTCTCCTATTGACATATATTAAGATATATGCACTTTAGCACAGACTTCGGGTACAGTTCAGGGACTTACCAGGCTGGGGCTCAAAGTCCTTTAGGTTCACTTCATAGTCCTCCTCATTTATGTACTGATGCCGGCCCATCATTACAATTGCAAACTTGAACTGTAAGAACAACAAAATAAACTAACTTTTTTTTTAATGTTCCACAAATGTGTTACTTGTATCTGATGTATGTTTTATTGTAATTAACATCTGTATAATACTATATAACAGTGTAAGACCACATAGAATTACATACTTGTAAGGGTGCCCATACACTATGCGGCCAAGTTGTGGGAATTGCAGCGCTGCAGAGAACCATGAGGCAAAAACTGGTGAAGCACATAAAAACTATGTGCTTCACCTGTGCTTTCCGCAAACCTGCGTGTGGTTTGTTGCTGCAACTCTGCCGCAACGTGTACGACACCCTAACACAGAGCACTAGAATTACGTGGTATGCAAAGACTGGTGCACTCAGCTATGATTTAACATCCTAACCCACCTTTTCAAACTCTTTTTCTTGGATTTCCAGCATGGCCTGAATCCTCTTCATCACCTCTCTGAACGGCTCACCCTAATTGAAAAAATTTAAATCAAATCTCTCAAAGAATGAAGGTCAAAAAAGCAATTAGTCATGAAATACATAAAGCCATTAGGGGTAAATGGATTCTGCACTAACTGTTGCAAAAAATCTAACATTGAGAATTGATAAACTGCAACATACCTGTTGTATCCTAAGCAAAAATGGAATCCCAAATGTGCCAAACACCTCCTTGTGAAAGTGTGCAACAGTAATCAGCATTTCGGTTTCTTTATCTATGTCCACCTGGTCCAAAGGGATTTCCTAGAATTTAATAAAATTGGGTAGTATAACAACCTCCCATACTTTTCACATTCGATTGCAGAAAGTAAGAATTTCTGGGAGTAATATTTTGATGTAACAGAAAATACCTCTATTCGAAAAGTTCGACTTGTAGCAGGGGATAAGCACTCTAGTAGTTCCTCCTCCTGATGTACCCCAATTATCTTGTAGCTTACGATTTCTAGCAGCCTTCAAGATAAACATAAAAGTCAAATAAGTCATCCACAAAGGTGGTATAGCTCTTACCCTTCCCCGGCAATGACCTGCCATACACTGAACTGTGAATACCAGGGATAATGCACATTCAAAAGGTGACAACTTAAGAGAACCTGTCTGCTTTCTTGACATATCGGTTTTCGTAAATACTTGTATTCCTCAAATCAAAAATGGATCAGATTTTCTTTGAATTCTGCAATCACTTTAAGGCAACACAAGGATTGGTGATCGCAATGTTACGCTCCTACATAGTTAACGTTGTCTCGTTGCGACCTGCAAAATGCCGCAACAGAAATCCAAACCTGCTGTATTTCTGCATGACTATATTCACTATCATTAGGTGCGACTGGCAGGGCAACATTTGCAATCTTAATGTGGCGGGCAATAAGACGCCATGTAGCACTAGCCAAATCCTTCTGGAAATAAATAAAAACACCTATTCCCTTTATCAACAGTGTGTCCTTACAAATCTGACAGTATCAGCGGGAAATGTCAGATTGACCAGGGGAATGGTAACAGCCAGTTATCAATATATTTATACATTTCCCGGAAGAATGGCACACAACGCAGAGTTCTAGCAAAAAGGATGCGCCAGCATTGCAACTTCATAGAGAATACAAATATTGAAAAGATAAAGCAGCAACTAAACTGTGAACCATCAGTTTTGCAATGAAAGAATCTAAAGTGAATTACAGCGTGCAGAAGATAAAATAGTAATAATGGGACATAATAATGGCTAGGTTTAAATAGCACAACCTGTGTTAGTCTGGCTTTGTCCACGCTTTGGGGGAGAGTTAATGATTAAAAAGAATGCACTTCATCATTTACCTCAATTTACCAGATCCCTTATCAGAGAGTTCAACAGCTCTTTTACATTCTTCTAGAAGATCTCTTACACAACCGTGCTTGTCTGGGTATAGTGTTATTTCCTGTATATAGGTAAAAAAGAAATAAAATGGATAACAAGAACAGTAATATTAACAGTCGGCAAGATGTAACATTCTGCACTACATTGGTAGCGGTGGTGTCCTATCCGTTCAGAGCATCCAAATTATATTTATAGTTTTCTCTCATTGCAACAAAAATAACCGTTTCTATAGGAAAGCTGCCTTTCCTGAACTTTTCACATATATTTACATTGGGTTTCATAATAGCTAGACTCTTTCTTGACTTATGGGCCTCACACATGAAAAATCCATGGACATGGATGAATACTGTGATACACAGAACCCACAGCAGAATTGAGTACTTGGAAAAAGGAACTTTTCTACACGTGCACTGTACTTTGCTGTGGAGTTTAGGTCTGACCGTAACCCAATTGTGTACTGTTGAATACTGTAGTAGATCTGAAGCAGGGGTCATAAGCCTTGGATCTGTGGAGATATTTCAGGGGGGCGGGCCCCTCTCATGAACTTGAATGGGGAGAGAAAAAATATAAACTCTAAGCTCCAAGTGATAATTGGCAATACCTAAAATCATGAATTTAGGCCGCAAACCAGTTATATTACCAGTGCCTGTCATTTTGGGACCAATACATAATATCCAAATAGATGTTGCAGATCACACTATTCTGGAAAGAGGTTCATAACCTCCAGCCTTCCAAAGGGGTCCAAGGCGTAAAAATGGTTAAAAACCTCTGTAGACCTACACCCCACGTATGAGACCCATTAGAAAGGAATTAGCCACCTAGAAGTTAGCAAATACGCAACATTAATTCTGACCGCAGAATGATCAAGCCAGTAGACTGCTTACCTCTTCTCTAAACTGGCTATTAAGCCATATACATTTGAAGCTCCTCCTGTTTTCAAAGTCTGTAATTTTCATTTTAAGCTGAAAGGGAAATAGAAACAGTCACAGGAACTACCAGCATTCTAGGACAGTAGAACATTTGTCTCTTATATACGAGCGCGTACCTGCTGATAATAGAGTTTCTTGGGCTGCCTAGGCTTGAAGAATTGCAGAAGATCCCGTAAAGTTCCTTCATAATTATGCCTAAGAGGGTTTCCAGGGCCATCTCTGTAACTATAGATATTATATAAGCTGTAAGTTCTGTATCAGCTCACAAGAACGTGACGTAAAACATCAACAGGTTAAACCTCTGCATCATCCACTGCCTTAGCTGTTAAATCTCAGTCTCTTCATTATTTAGTAAGATAAAACCATTAAATTCCCTTATGTAGTATACTAGAATAAGAGAGAACACATACAGGTGTCATGAATGGACTACTCGCCAGCCTCTGCATTACAAAAGGTAATATGACCGATATGAACTGCATTTATAATAACCCGACGAAAACTGCTTAGTCAATCGTGTCAACCTTGTAAATATACCCAGCTTGGTGTACAGAACGCTCACCCTTGAGATTTGAAGAACTGTAGAAGCATTGGGTCAGTGTTGAGTCTTTGTGCAACAGTCTTTGCAACCTGAAAAACAATTATAATATTAAAGATTTTACTTCTCAAATTTTGCAATCCATGTTAGTGTCTAGAGAGTTAAAAGAATTGTACCAGAATTGACAATCACCTGTCCCGCAGCATAGGAGATATTCGGATGATCGTTGGGGGCCCCACCGAACCCCCAGATCCTCCTCACTGCACAGCCCCCCCCCCCTCCGCAGTGAGGAAGACATTGAATGGAGTGGCAGTTGAGTATGCGCCCGCCGCTGAAATGCAACATCTATGGGACTGACCGAAACAGCCGAGCAATGTACTTGGCTATTTCTGGCATTCCCGTAGAGTTCCCGTGCACACTTGACTGCTGCTCCATTCAATCTCCTCCTCACTGCGGCAATGAGAAGGAACGGTGGTTCGGGGATCAGTGACTGTCACAGCGATCAGACAATTATCACCTAGGCCTGCATGTTTATGGGGAAGACATGAGATTTAGCTGTTGGCCCAAAAAAGCATTCGGCCAACTGCAATCTTATATCTATAGTCAACTTTAGGATTGTGAAGTCAGATTTCCAGAATTTGAAATCTCTCCACAACTAATAGGTGTGTGGGCACTGCAAGACTTGGAAATGGATATTTTGTTAAGTTTACAATTTTAATGTGATCTTCTCCCATCACCATGAAGAATTGCTAATGGATTTGAATATCAGACAACGGGCCAAAGACGCCGCTGCACAGAGGGCCAACATCTAACTACAGGATGCCAAATTAGCATAAAGGCTGCAATTTATTGGCTGAGATGAAGTCCTCTGAGGCAGTTCGAGCACCAGCTGGCTGGTTTTACTTTGTGCATTGAGTTAACGTTGCCTGCCAAGGTGATAGATTCTCTATAAAAGAAGGCCTTGCTGAATTTTGCAGTACTACAGTTAAATGAATTCTCCGAGAATACTTATTCTAATGAAGAAAATTTGCATAAACATGGTAAATAATTACATACGTACATGAGAGTAATTCATTCTGTTAGACAGAGTAACAACGAATCCTGGATCATTAGGAATGGTCTTGTCACAGAATATTACATCAACACGGTGATAAAGGTCTCTGAAGTATTCCTTAGCAGTCGCCAATTCACTGTTCTCATTCTCTGGGTCATCTCTAAAAACAAGATCAGAATAAAACAAGATCTGCATATTCTGGTCTTAGGAGTCCAGTGGGCGGTCCTGCACAGTGATTGACAACCTTCTATATATAAGTTTGAATACAGCGATAACCATCAGTGATAAGAACCACCCACTGGACTCCTAGGCCCAGAATGAGCAGAGGTTTAATTGAATAAAAATAATACAAGTTCTACTGAGTTTCAGAAATAGAAGTAGGGTGCAAGTCCTCGCTAGACACGTGACCAGTGTCCCAAATTTTTGAAATGTATCCCCAGACACGAGGTAGCACTCCGTAAATAGTGAAAAAGTAAGGATCGGTTTATTCACCAACCACGACGTTTCAGCTCTACTCAATGGGGCCTTTCATAGCGATCGCTCTCAATCTGCTAAGCTCCACTTGCCATATAACGTGTTGTCCCCAGATTTGTCTGCATTTTAAATGTGATGGGTTCCCTTTAAGTGCCAGCAACATTAGACACTTACTGCTGGCCTGTAAATATATATTGACAAAGGCTATTCCAATAACGTTGTTCAGGACACAAAATAAGACCACTTTCACATCAGTATTATGAGTCCGTATTTGTAAGCCAAAACTAAGAGTGGGACCAACAGAGAAGCAGTATAACTGAAAGATTTCTCCCTTGTGTGTTTTGGAACCACTCCTGGTATTGGTATAAAAATACTGAAACAAAATATTGACGAAAAAAAAAAAAGCTTACGGCTATGTTCACACAGAGTATTTTGCAGGCAGAATTTCTGCCTCAAAATTCCGTTTGGAAGTTTGAGGCAGTTTTTCCTCTCCCTGCACGCCAATCTTCGCAGCGTTTTTCGCCCGCGGCCATTGGTCGCTGCGGGCATAAAACGCTGCGAAATACGCTTTCTCTGCCTCCCATTGAAGTCAATGTGAGGTCAGAGGCGGAAACGCCCGAAGATAGGGCATGTCCCTTCTTTCTCCAGCGAGCCGGTTTTACTGCTCGCGGGAGAAAACCGCCCCCCCGCCTCCCATTGAAATCGACGGGAGGCATTTTCGGGCCGTTTTTGACGAGCTTTTTGGCGGGGTTTCCGCGCCAAAAAACTCAGCGTGAACTTAGCCTAAATAAGAGGGATCAAGTACCCATAACCCTGTGGTTAGAAAATATAGGTCTAATCCACTTTTAATTCTATTTAAACATGTACAGTTTATCTGAACAGCCGATATAGTTATATGCAGAGTATACAAATTAACATGGGAGAACATGACATATAAAAAGGTAGTGCTCCTGATATATGGGTGTCTGGACAACATGTGTTTACAAAGCAATTCATAATTATAGTTTAAAAAAAAAAAAAAAAACTTTTTATCCTACAGCAATTATTGCCCAATATATCCCTTACAAAATTGAGCAACTTCCCGAATCCAGTAAGCCACAATTAATGCATGTATTATTCTCATTCACAATTATGGAAATTTTCAAGCTCAAGTTTTCTATTATAGGAGCTCAGCTGAAAGTCAACCATGGATTGATTCCTGTATCAACCAGCAGAAACCAAAAGTCAGCTTTCAACTATAAGGCTGGGTTCACACGACCTATTTTCAGACGTAAACGAGGCGTATTATGCCTCGTTTTACGTCTGAAAATAGGGCTACAATACATCGGCAAACATCTGCCCATTCATTTGAATGGGTTTGCCGACGTACTGTGCAGACAACCTGTCATTTACGCGTCGTCGTTTGACAGCTGTCAAACGACGACACGTAAAATGACTGCCTCGTCAAAGAAGTGCAGGACACTTCTTTGAAACGTAATTTGAGCCGTTCTTCATTGAATTCAATGAAGCACAGCTCAAAATTTACGGCTGTCAGAGAAGCCTCGCAAAATGCGGAGGAGGAGCATTTACGTCTGAAACGAGGCAGCTGTTTTCTCCTGAAAGCAGTCTGTCTTTTCAGACGTAAAAGCCAGTTATCGTGTGAACATACCCTTATACAGACTAAAGTAGAGCAAATTCATGATCAGTAAGACAAAGTGTTTTAACGGCTACTCGGTTATGTAAAACAAAAACGGTCTTCAATAGTGAACTGAAGCTAAAGGCATGCTACTGGCAGTTTGAGATTTGTAGGTGGACAATTGAAGTAAAAGAAAAACAAAAAAAGATAAAAACACAACTAACATTGAAAAATGCACACTAATCCTCATGGAAAGGGGAAGAACACATCAGGCTGTGAATATATGAAATGTACTCACTTTTGGAATACTATAATGTCACCATCCATAAGCTCATCAAGTGCTTTATCAAGGGACACATCATAGTCTTGAATGCGTTCTGTTAAATTCGGTTTGACTTCCTGCAATAGGAGAAAAAAAAAAGGTGGTAAATTTCACAAGCAACTTCATACAGCGGTAGAGTAAATGACCACCGGAGCCTATATGTAAAGCTTTTTAAATCGCTCCTAATATTGAAAAATGACTGTGTGGCTATTTCTAGTTATCATAAGAACTGGAGAGATTGGACAAGTAAAAAATAAAAAAATAGTGGGGAGCAGACATTTTTCCTTTAGTAATTTCACTGAAGAAAACTACATTGAGGCTCTTCACAACTTTAAGGGGCAAGTTACAGAATTATTAAGCATGCTGCATTGCCGCATGTCGAGAAGATATACTTCAGGTTCCCAGTATATTTTATGGGCTTAAGGTATTGCTTTAAATCCGGCCATACTCATCAGGTCTGCAAACAAGGCATGTACTGGTCCCTGCAGGAGAAGTGTTGCATTACATGGCATAGGAAATTAATATGCAACCATGCAATACATGATCTTGTCCTGGAGAGGGAGACACACACTTTGCAGCAGCTCTCTGCTCTATCTAATAAAACAGGTACAATTCAACACTTTAAACAAGGGATAGTGTAACAAAAAGGTGTTACAAGAAAATACAAGGGGCAGCATTTTAACGTCCGTTTACCTCATAGAGGATAAGGTTCGTTCCTTGCGGAAATCCAGCTCTCTCACACATAACTGGCAGTAGGTCACCTGTTTGGGGGAAAAAAAAAGTAATAATTATTTAGATGTAGGACTACAAGAGGTCATCCATTAAAGTATTATTGCCCTCCGACATGCAAACAACTTACGTATTTTACAGGAAATTGGGGTGTAGATATGTCCACAGTAATTTAAGCTTCGACTTTTTGGATCGTACATCTTTAAAAAGAGCATTACATCATCTGTTGAAGAGAAAGCTTCAGTAAGAATAAGCTGAACACAGAACTAAGTGCCTAGATTTCTGTGGTGGAAAAAAAATGGGAAAATCAAGTAATATAAGCAAGAAATAAGTCTGGAAATGTAGATTGTGGTTAATATTGGGTCTAACAATGACATACTGGATACTTATACAGTATGTCAACATTAAGGTAATAAATACGTTATTTTACTGCATTGTAAAGAAGTCAAAACATATTCAGATTGGAGTTTTCATAAGTGAATCAAGGGAATAAAACCTAGCTGAAGCAAAACCATGGATAGAATAAGCCCCATCCCCAAACCAAAAAGGTTACATGTAAAGAGAAGTATTTAGAGAGGATAGCCTACACTTACGATCTTTGTCAAACTTGGGAAGCGTTGCCCCACTAGCAGCCATTTCTGGATCTACAGTTTCCAAAAAGATGGTCCAGGGATTTTCATTGTCACTCAACTCAATCATCTACATGATAAATATAATGTAGAAATACAGCAGAAAGTAGTTATTTTCAGCCATTCACAGCAGCTAATTTTAGAAAAAAAAATTGTATAATATAGATAAATGCTCCATATATAAAAAAAAAAAACAAAAAAAAACATTCATTGTGGCATTGACAATGTGACGGACAGTGTTCAGTAATATAAGAATTTGTTTACTCCTTGTGTAGACCTTGGGGAGCGTTTGAGATTAACAGCAAAAGGGGATATGTCCCAGAAAGCTTCCACATTTAGATGTACTTGTTTCATTATAACCATTGATGGCTTGTCGCTAGGATCAATGTCCAATTTGTGGGGCTACAACAGCTGTGATCCCCACAATGTGGCAGATGCGACAGGAATCCCACATCTCACTTCTGCACGGCCTGTTTTTTATTTTTATTAAAAAGCCACATGGTCGACCACTGACTATAATGAGCCAGCAATTTGGTCTCCAATAGAAGTGAAGCAGAGCGAACAGGAGCTTAAGTGGCCACTTCTACTGATGGGTAGGGATCACAGTAGTCAGACCTCCACCCGATTGGCCAAGTAAAATACCAAGTCACTTAATAAAGGCTCCGCTGAAGGATCTATGTTATATTCTAATACATTATTATATTTGTAAATATGCATATAAAAATACGAGCTTGACCTTACTGGATCACTGTAGACTTGGTCTAGGAACTATGGAAACTATAAAGTAGTTACATTTAAAACTACCACACTAACAACATTCAGCAAATGAATCCAGAAGAGAAGTGAAGGCTCTCATATATTGAATATTTACAGTTTTGCTGCAATCCGCTTCATAATCCAACATTGCTGGCCGTTTTGTTCCATTACTCCGAGCTTGCATTGGCCATAACCGAATTTGGTCCTGTGGAAATCCCTGCAAAAGGTAAGAAGTGTTTATTGTGAAAACCGGACTAAACTAAGGCCTCATGAAACACGAACGCACATTTGCATCCGCAATTCATCCACATTTTTGTGGATAAATTGCGGACCCATTCATTTCTATAGCCCCAAGCACACGACCGTGGTTTTCATGGATCTGTGCTGAGGCTGCAAATCTGTAGTGCAAAAACTCAGGACAAGTCAATTTACAGTCCAGATTTGCGGGTTCACACTATGGGTTAAACACATTTTTTTGGGGTTGATTCATGAATCGTGATTGACACATGGATGCACAACCAAGGTTTTTTGTGGTGCAATGGAGGCCTAAATTGTGAGATAAAGAAATACTAAAAGTAAAATTATTCATAAGCTTGTCACACAAGTGTAATTGTCAACACCTGCAATACTGATCCGTAACATGGACGACTTTGAATCAGTATTAGGGTATGTGCACACACACTAATTACGTCCGTAATTGACGGACGTATTTTGGCCGCAAGTCCCGGACCGAACTCAGTGCAGGGAGCCGGGCTCCTAGCATCATAGTTATGTACGATGCTAGGAGTCCCTGCCTCTCTGCGGGACAACTGTCCCGTACTGTAATCATGTTTTCAGTACAGGACAGTAGTTCCACAGAGAGGCAGGGACTCCTAGCATCGTACATAACTATGATGCTAGGAGCCCGGCTCCCTGCAGTGTGTTCGGTCCGGGACTTGCGGCCGAAATACGTCCGGCAATTACGGACGTAATTAGTGTGTGCACATACCCTTACAGATCCGTATTACTGATGGACTGTCTTCTAGGGAGATAGATCAATTACATAAGACAGCCCTTTTGAAAAACGAATGCAACGCTGATGAACTAAGGTTACAATACAGATCGCATAGGGACCAAATTTAGTTGAAAATAATTTATACACCCATATGAATTGCCACATTTATTAACATTAGCTCCGTATACGGCCTCTTACAGGGCAGTATTTTGCCTCAGCATTTGGAAGCCAAAACCAGGAATGGATCCAAATCGAAGCAGTGCAAATCTTTCCAATGCGTTTATGTTTCACTCCTGGTTTTGGCTTCCAACTACTTTTGCAAAATGCGTGGAAGAGACCTTAACAAGAAAAAAACTAAAACGGATGGAATACGGAGGTGAAATATGCTGGCATACATAACCTGCTTGTCAGGGAGAAGTCTCCATTAGTCAGAAGCACCAAATTCCCTGTGGCTTTCCAGCTTTCTAACTGGATTGTGCATGTGTGGAGTAGTTCTGATGCTGCCAACAATATAGTGGGATATTGGACAACAATTGACACTTTTATATTAGGGCATCTAAAAGCAGAGACACTTAATATTTATAGGTTTTCTAAATTTAATGAGAAATATATAACGGGACATTTTTAGCACATGCCAAGCAATTACCAGAGATACAGAAATCAGCAGTAATCTGAAAAACAACATTTAATGAAATATGTGAGACATACGTAGAAAGTAACTCAATGCTGAACAGCAGAGAGACTATTCGGAGATCTAGGACTGACAAGAGCCACCAGTTAGCCAACACAGGACACAGAAAACCTCAGATTTGCTTACCATAGTTTGTGAAAGATTTTGTACAAATTCGGCAAGTGTGGAGTTTTTTAATACTTTGAACACAGTGTATTTAACTTTTTCTTCATCATACATGTCATTGCCTTGGTGACCACAGAACTGGTCCTCTGCGACAATCTGAGAAAGTACAAATTTTCATTACATTTAAAACTTTTTACAAATGACGCTCATGCTCCATTATTTTCAGTTACGCCTTCCCCCAACACCACCTACACACAAATTGTGCGGGGATTAACAGAGATTACATTCTTTTAAAGGGGTTGTCTTCTTAAGAAACCCATAGTCTAAATGTCCACTCGGGCAGACCCGAGCCCTCAATATATTTATTTAAATGGCCAGTATGTCATGCTGCATGTCCGGGGTTAAAAGCTGTCTTCCATTTAAAAAATAAAATATTTTAAGGATTTCCAACATTTTAACACCATTATATATCAACCTGCTATCCTAGAACTTATAGTACCAGCGGAACTTAATGATGATGTTGGTCTCTACTAAGAGGAAACTGGCAAAAACAAGAGCTCAACACTATTAGTTCAATTAACTTTTTACCATTCCAATCCCCATTCTCAGGATAATACTGCGTGTTCAGGCAAACATGGACACTACATTTGGACCATCTACCTGCAAGTGCCCAGTAGTATCTTCATTGTACTGAACAGTTATCTGTCTTGCTTATTAATATGTTGCGGTCAGTTAGCAGGGAAGAGTCAACCGAACATTGTGAGAGTAAAGCCTCTTTTACACAGGCCAATGATCGGGCAAATGAGCACTCATGACTGCTCGTTCCCGATCATTGACCTGTGTAAACAAAGCAACGATCAGCCGATGAGCAAACGCTCATTCATCGGCTGTTCGTATCGCTTAAGCAGCAATAAATATCGCTGTCGACAGCACATTTTCCTGTGTAAACAGGGAGATGTGTAGCAGACGTTATGGGGACGAGCGATCGTAGTAATGATCGCTCGTCCACAAACTTAACCAATCATAGCTGCTTGTGAAAGGAGCAAACGAGCACCGAACAGCAGCAAGTCTCGTTGGCCGCTCGTTTTCACGGACCACATTGGCAGGTGTAAAAGGACCTCTACTCTCAAACACAATACACAAAACTTAAAAGTTGTGTTAACACTTAATGGAGTTGTAGATCGGACATATTGTCAAATAAATGTTATGCGCTTCACAACGTGCACTGCAGGAGCAATTTCTTAAGAAAACTGCCAGCTCACCTGAACTTGCATGTAAAGATGAGCTTCCTGGCGCTCTTTTCTCTTCTGAGCCTCTATACGCTTTTCTTCCTGTAGTCGCTCTACAAGCTGCTGAGGGATGTCATGATCTGTGACAGCTTGTAAGACTTCGTCTGAAATGGAGAAGAATAATCTTTTAGCTTTCAATGCAAACAGTTTAGAAAATCTTACTTATTTTAGTGCCACTAGCTTCTATACCTGAACACATTCATTGCGGATGACCACCTATGCTCAATACGGAGTTCCAGCTTGTATATTCAATACATAACGAACATGAATGTAAGTTTGAGAGAAACACTTACTCAGCTTGGATTCCCTGATGTAAACCAGCATGTAAGCATTTGTACAGTGCCGCACAGACAAGTCATCATCATGACCTCCATAATTATGCTCAATAGCTTCCTCCTTTGTACATCTTGACACTACGTCATCGTCAAACTTACACCACTGCAGGGAAAAAAGTAAATGTGAAAATAACCAAGGGTAATAAAGATATTGACAGGAGCAGCCAATCAGTGGCTCAGCAGTGACTATGCTAACAAAAACAGCACAAGACCGCGGAGGCCAGTGATTGGCTGCAGCAATCACATGCATGAACAGCATGGCACAACGAGTGGTGGCAGCTGGAGATTGATCAGTTGAGTATTTCATTTGTTTTATCCACTTTCCTGCTCTTCGTACAATTTTTTTGTCCCCTTTACGTGAATGGCACATGTTTATAGCAAGCAATACTATAGCTTAGCACTCTTATCAATGGTTATGAAACCATGTCAAATGTTTATTATTATTGAGATAAATCTCAAATTCCAGATTCTGTAGGATGTATGTCATCTTTCTGGAAACTATTAGTCCATGGACACACTTTTCGGACCATAAACCCATCCTTCATAGCGGCCATAATCCACACCCCCTCCTGCACTGTATATACAGAAGAGATTTCTCATCAGTATACTTGTATTTTATTTTCGTTTCACTAATTAGATGTATGATCATTTCTCTTTAAAATCTCAATGGAATTAAAAATATAAAATGCATTTCACCACTACATATAATGTGTCTTGCCCTAAACCGATTGGCTCATTAAAGAGGATGTATGAGATTAAGGGAGGGGATGAAGAAAGGGGTGCTTTATTTCTTCCAGAAACAGCGCCACTCTTGTCCCTGGATTTAGTCAGATATTGCAGCTTAGGCCTGTTTACGTAAAAGGAACTGGAGTGCAATTCCAGCTAAAGTCCAAAGAAAAGATTGGACACAACACAACACATCCCATACATCCATTTTAATGAGCAGTGGTGCGAGGGATATTAAGAAGTTCAAGCTAGTCAAAGACAAATATTACCATTAAAACATCTGATTTTATATTCATTACCAAATAAATGTTACACAAATGTCGTAGAAATATCTATTTGTGAATGCCTTTCCTCCCAAGCAGAATGTGATGACAATAAAAATACAGCAATGCTTTTTAGATCAGGGAAAAATCTCTACATCTATGAACAGCACAATTGGTCAAACTGAAGGTTTTTGAGCTGCGATTCATCTGAACTCCCTAGTTAGGACAAACACGTACTTTTCCTTCTCCTTTAGGATTCAAATAGACAACATAGTGTCCTCCATGGTTGTCTCCACTGTGAACCAACACGGCATGTAGTATGTAGTTGGCAGGGTCTTTGACATCAGGCTTTTGCAGGAATTCATCCAGTGGTAACTGTTCTGGAAACTCAAACCTGAGCAGCAACCAGAGAGAAATCATGGCAGACCAACAACACAGCAGGTACAAGGCTTTACTTTTGCGTCAGGGTTTTTTTTTTGTAGTAGTAAATGTTAACTTTAAGATAGTTTTTAAAGGGGTTTCCCACAATCAACATGTAATGACTTATACACAAGATAGGTGATAAATGTATGGTGGCTGGGCTGTCAGTCGTGGAAACCCCATCAATCTCTAGAACGGGGGGCCCGACCGCCATATTCTACTCCCTGCACGATCGCAGTCAAGAGGATTTTGAATGAAGCCGCAGTAACGCATGTGCAATGCTGCTCAATTCAATCCCAGTGGGACTGACTAAACAGCTGAGGACAGCACTACACTCGGGTATCCGTCAGCCCCATAGACATTGAATGGAGCGGCATCGCACATGCACGTTGTGAACAGGTGAGAAATGTTAATTGTGGGGAAAATCATTTTAGGTCGGGTTCCCATTTAGAATTTCTGCAACGGAATTCTGTGTGGAAATTCCGCAGCATTTACAGTAGTTGCAAAGTGGATGAGATTTAGCAAACCTCAGCCACGAGCTGTGGAAAGTATTCTGTGTTGCGACTCAATGCCACATGCGGAGATGCAGCCTGTTTGGCCCATGGACTTCAATTGGAAACACAAATTCCGTAATAGATTTGTTTTGAAACGCTATTAAAAACAAAACCGCTGGAAATCCGCAGGTGCACATATACTTTGCAAATCAAGGTTTACCAGTAATTCCGCAGGTAAAATACATGCAGAAAAACCGCGTTACTGCAGCAATATATGCAGCAAAAACGCACTATTTGCTGCAGATTTCTGTGACAGATTTACCTGCGTTCTTTTTAGATTCCGCTGCAGATTGTCTGTTGCAGAAAGTCTGCAGCGTATCCAGTGTGTGGGAACATATTCTTAAAAGGTTTTGGACTTGAAACGTTTGCCACAAGGCAATTGCGATTATTAGAAAGAAAATTAGCTAGTGAGCCCAAGCAGTCACCCTATATTTCATTCCTTTTAAATGCCTAGCTTTAACATTCATTACCTGTCATTAATCTTAATGTTCTGGTCTGTCTGAGGATCATACATGAATCTCATTAGCTGAAGATGTAACACTGGTGGCAATGTTAAAAATTTCACACCTTTCTCTGCTTCCTGTAAATGGAGGGAGAAAAAAAATTATTAATAAAAAGTTAGCTACAATACATGAAAAGGAGTAGAAACACTTTTAAAGTGTACCCATCAGCCCCTCAAAAACTAATAATCTAAATATATGTTATAAAATCATTTAAATATTCCTCTAGAATAAGTATTCTTTCATTATGTAGATTTTGACAATTATTAACTTTTAAGGGACTAAGGGACTTTTCACATCAGCGTTCAATTTCCGTTGAGGGGTTCCGTCCAAAGGAAACCACAGCTTCCGTTTGCATCACCATTGATATCAATGGTGACAGAAACATTGCTAATGGTTTGTTGGTCACCGATCCAGCAGGCTTCCGGTTTTTCGACTGAATCAATAGCGCAGTCAACGGAACCCCTCAACGGAAAGCGAACGCTGATGTGAACAGGCCCTAGGATGCTCAAATAAAACAGGCCCTCTTTTCAGGTGATCGGTACAATTTAAGGAATAACTACTTTCAAAGTCCTGCTGAGGGATAGTAAAGAAGAGTTCCAGATGCACTGCTTTCAGCTACCCAATCTCACTGGTGGTTTAGTAGCTTGGAGTTTAGCGTTTCTATCCTTGCTGTAATGAAATCTCTCTTTAGAGTATTGACTGCTTGGGGACCTTGTGCTGATACACAGCACTATCTAAAGCAGCGGAACTGCAGAGTAAATAAGGATCAGTACAGAGAAGCATCCTGAGCCATGGATGGTACAGATGGTGAATTGTAGACTCTCAGACCCCTACTAGACCAGCACTGATCACAGTTGTAGCAAAGATAAAAAGCCTGCACCGCATGATATTAAACAGTACGTACGAATTTAAGCAATGCACATTAAGATCACAACGGATTATTTTATTTTTTTTAAACAATTCAAGATTTCCATCTGTCAGTGCAAACCAAAGTCATGTGAAAAATGGATTACACCTGCTAATCAACACTCAAATGCATTTGAGACTACGATGTAGAAGGACCAGAGTGCAGCACAACCGCGTCATCGCTCTCCATCTGGGAAACACAACCTGGTTACACTATTACATAAAAAAAACGCTTCGTCTCATTCCTCTTTGTGGCCAGTAATTTCCTTCTTTTACTTGCTAAATTAAGAATCTGAAATATACATTGTCTTTATAAGGCTCTTCACATAAGCTACTGCAAGCATAAGATCTACCCCTAGAAACATGGATGCAACTCGTCTCCAGAGAAGCCACTGTAGACAAGTAACATACACACATCACAAACCGCGGAAGTCAGATCAAGAAAATCCCTCCCTGTGTAAACCAACGTAAAGTCAGCATTAATAATCACAATGCTTCTGAGAAAGGTAACAGTTATTCTGAGCACTGTGTTACCTGCAAGCCATGCTCCCCTGCATCATACTTGTTGTCACCATCTAGCTGCTCCACTGCGACATAGTCAATAAAGGATTCAAAGACTAGGGAAAAAAAAAAAAATTACAAAAATTAAGAAGTATGAACAATACATTTGTGTTGCGGGGACACTTTTGGCTTAGGCTAACAAAATTCCCCGCTATAATTTTGGCACTGCTTTGTCTTTGTCAATACAGAGGAATAGGAATCACAAGTGTTATTCTGGAAAATGATTAGTACTTCTCACCATATTGAACATACTTCTGCTAAGAACATACTTATGCACATAGCCAAGACCATTCTAAAGTTAGGGAATGCTTGACACTTAACGCAAAAACATAAAGTCTTTATTTTTCCGTCGATATAGTGCTATGAGGGCTTTATTTTTGCAGGACGAGTTATAGTTTTTCGTAGCACCATTTATTTTGCCATATAATGTACGAGGAAACGGGGAAGAAATTATTTGTGGGGTAGAAAAAAAAAAAACAAAAAACAGCGATTCCTCCATATTTTTTTGCACGCCGTTTTTACGGAATTCACTGTGCAATTAAAACAACATGTTAACTTTATTCTCTGGGTGAATACGTTTACAGAGATACCAAATATATATAGTTTTTTCTATATTTTACTACTTTTACAAGTAAAAACCTGAGTGTAAAAAAGAAAACTTATTTTGTTGCCAAATTCCGAGAGCCATAACTTTTTTATTTTTCCGTCGATTAAGTGGTATGAGGGCTTATTATTTGCGGGATCAGCTGTAGTTTTTAATAATACCATTGGTGTACATGCGACGGTTTGATCACTTTTTAGTGGGAGATTAGGTGACCCCCAAAAAAAAAAAAAATTCTGGCGTTTACAATTTTTACGGCGTTCACCGTGCAGGTTAAATAATGATATATTGTAATAGTTCAGACTTTTACGGACGTGGCGACACCAATTATGTTTATTTATTTTTTTTTTTCTACTATGCTCTAGGGGGAAAATGGGAAAGGAGGGTTATTTTTTTTCAGTACGTACGTACGTACGTACGTACGTACGTTTAAAAAAAAAAATAACTTTTCCCATTTTCCCCCTAGAGCATAGTAAAAAAAATAAAAAATATATATATTTATTTTTTTTTACACAAAAAAAAGACAAAAAAAACTTTCTCTTTTTTTTTTTTTTTTTTTTATTAGTCCCCTAATGTATTGCAGTATATCATAATTCTGACAGGCAACTATTAAGCCCTGCCGGAGGGCTTAATAGGTGTACAAAGAAGGCGGACCTGGTTGACCGCGGCATTTAACGAGTTAAACAAGCGGGATCGTGCTCGAGCGCAATGCCGCTAGTTACTCTGAGGTGTCGGCTGTAACAAACAGCCGACACCGGCATCGTGTGAAGCGGGTGAAGTGTCCTGGGAAACCAGCAAGAATCCTGAGAATGTCACATCCCAACACAAGATAACTGGAATTATCTCTCAATCCACCATGTAGAGTTAAACCATATTGTAACCGTACCGTGAAGATCAACACGTGATCAATCTAATATGGACAGACTGTCCAACAGTATTGGTTTAGTATTTATTAAGGAGATAACTGTGAATTACAAATAGAAGTACTGCCAACTCAATATATTGATATTACAGAGGCTGATAGGATGAATACTAATAAAACTATATCCGAGTTGCCCGTATAGATCCGTGTGCGCGAAAACGCCTTTTGCAGATGCATTCTAGCACTGCAGTAAATGTTATAGCCCTTTCGGTTTTGCTAAACCGGTTGTAGAAAAACGCAGTTCTATTTCTTCTGTCATGGGGTGCAGCACTATTACATTACATTTACATCTAATACTTTGTACACGGCTTATATGAGTGAAAAGTAAAACGCAGTCCAAATGCCCTGCAAACTGGTAAAGCTCTCATATTGCCTACACAAACTGCTGGGGACACCCAACAATGCCAAAAATAGGCTGGTTTTAGAGCGCACGATGCACATGCTCTCTGAATTGAAAAGAATGGGCGTTATGGGCATGCTATGTTCAGTGCAATGAACTCTGTGACGGTGCCAGTGGTCTGACCTGCCATCTTTTTGAATTTTAGGACATGCCCTATAAATATGCCGAAACACTTTAGGGAAGATCCCTGCCCTTGGTCATGTAAGCACCCCCCCCCCCCCCCCCAAAAAACAAACCGTTTTTAGCATTGTCCCCCTACATGTGAAGCAAGACGTGGGCGACAACCTCAGAATCGACACTTTCGGTGTGAACCCTGTTATAACCCCCCAGTTTGACGAATCGCTTGTGTTACTCTACCAGCATTTCATAAACCCCCCCCTCCCCGATTGGTCCTAGTGATATAGATGCTAGCACTGAAGTCAGGAATTAAATTGGTACTCACTGTTTTTCTTTCCTTTTATGCTCAGTTGAATGTCATAATAGTCTTCTATTCGTTCAGAGCGGTAGTCTACATGCTTACACTGGATGTAGGACTGAAACAGAATGGAAAAATTTTAAAAACCTCGACAGTAGTAAATCTTCACTCTCTTATCAAGTGTTTAATAAGACACATACCACCATCTTTCCTCTGAATAACTTTGGAATAGTCCCTTCTACACATGTCCCTTTCATTTTGTTTTCCACATTGTCCAGTAGCTGCAAGACAGAAAATAAAGAATAAAAATCTATACTACTATTACACCTAATGCATATGATAATACATTGCCAAGCGTCTGATAAAAATGGCAGATCAGGTTTGAAGGAATATCTAGTGTCTCGCGTAAGTATTCATGTCCCAAACAGCTGACACAGTGCGTGAGCCCTCTCCATACATCATTCCCTGCACCATGACGTACAGTTATGTCATGGTGCTTTAAGGGGTTAGACCACTCCAGTGTAGCTTTAGCAGTAGGTTTAGGGTCATTGACCTTCAGGAAGATAAAAGTGATTACCCGGTGGACAAAAAATTGCTTTGTATTAATATTTTTATGTGAAAAGTCGTCACTTGCTAATGTACTTTAATTTAAAATTCGGTACTAAATCGTGCAGTTCAAACCCGGCGAACTGTTCCCGGAAGTCCTATAGCTTTTCTAATATTGATGACGCGCCCCCACAAGACTGAGGGCTTGCTACCTGTGCTGTTTGTGTCAGTGTGTAATCAATAACATGACCACAAGGGGCTGTCACATTGCCTATTGAGGGAGTAGCCGTGCAGAGCATCAGCTAGTGCTTTGCTCGGGGCTCCAGCACTGCTCCCGACATTTGGTCAGTGACTTCAGGGGTTTCCCATCGCTGGTGTTTCCAAACAGAGCATCAGCTTATGCTCAGGACTCCAGCGATCGGACACCCCTGAAGTCAATGACCATATATGGACAGTGACGTTGGGAGCAGTGCTGGAGTCCACGGACAGAGCATCAGCTGATGCTCTGCAGTACTGCTGCTGACATCACTGTCCATATAATGGACAGTGACATTGGCAGCAGAGCTGGAGTTCCAGGGCAGAGCATAGTACATCTCTGAAGTCACTGACCAAATATGGACAGTGACATCGGGAGCAGTGCTGGAGTTCAGAACAAAGCGCTAGCTGATGCTCTGCTCGGGGACTCCAGCAATAGGCAATGTGACAGCCCCTTTCGGTCATGCAAATGATAAACGCCGACACGAACAGCACAGGTAGCAAGCTATTAGAAAAGCTACAGGACTTCAGAGAACAATTCACCGGGTTTGAACTGCACCTCTATGGCTAATGCGAAATCCCCTGGTGCAGATGGATTACCGGCTGAGGTGTTTAAAATCATATGCTCAACCACTGATGGCACAATTACTCCAGGTTTATCAATCGGCCCTGGAAACTGGTCGGCTGCCTGACTCGATGAATGATACCACTCTCTAGGGTGGTCACAAAGGTAGTGCATCAGGAGGACCAAGTGGGGTTTATGCCCAATATGTCAACGGCTGTAAACTTGTGCAGACTATTGGTGAACCTTCAGATGCCACAGTGGGAAGCCAGGGCAGTGGCCTCTTCGGACGCAGCATATGCCTATGACAGATTTATCTCTTGGGTGAAATTACTGTATGCTGCGCCTAAAGCCTGGGTTCAAGCTAATGGCTTACTCTCAACCTCATTTTCGCTGTTCCGAGGAACGAGACAGGCATGTCCCTTATCGCCCCTGCTATTTGTGTTGGCCATAGAGCCACTAGCGGCTGCCAAGCTGATGAAGTTATGGGATTTTATTACAAAGGGGTACATGGAAGAAAAAAATAAATATAAAAAAAAATTAATCGATCTTTATGCGAATTGCATGCTCCTCTTCTTAAGTCGCTGGCCTGTTTCCTTACGACATGTTATGCGTATAATTGATAATTTGTTTGTTTTTTTGTCAGGCTTAACTATCAATTGGCATCCATGTAGAGTTCTGGATTTTGTGTTTCTAAATATTGATCAGTTATTGGTTAAGCTACAGAGCAAGACGAAAGCATGGTGTAAACGTCTGCTGAGTGAGGTGGGTAGAACGAACCTCACTAAGATGATATTCATGCCCCAGATACTATGTTTGTTGCATAATGCCCTGGTCTGGCTTCCTCAGAGGATTTTTCACAAACTCAATGTTCTCTTTAGGGATCTAACATGGAAAAAAAAAGTGTTCCAAGGATACGTATGGACACCCTGCAAAGGCCAAAGGAGGATGGGGGAGTTGGCAATACCAAACCAGTGGCTCTAATATATTGCGGCTCAGCTGCAACATCTCAGAAGGTGGGGAGCGGAGGCACCATCTACTGCAGTTGGGAAATGGCTCAGTGCGGTGACAGGTGAGTAACCGCTATTTTTGGTTCTTGAGTCTGAGCGGTTGGGAGAACGGAGGACAGGCTTTCCTACACTGGCTATGATTTATAAGGTCTGGGATAGAGCCAAAGTTTTGGTGGGAATAGTGGTGTGTACTCCTTACTCCCCTATAGGGGGAAACACTTTCTATAAAGAATTAGATAAATTAGAAGGGTTTGAGGATTGGTAGAGTAGAGGCCTTTTTTCGAACGGTGTCTTTCGCACATTTGAAGACCTGAAATTGGAATTAGCTCTCCCTCAATCTAGTTCCTTTAACACCAACACCAGCAGATGACATGGCTCCCCAAAACATCACTGAATGTGGATGCCTCTCCACTCTTCCTCCAGACGCTGGGACCTGGATTCCCAAATGAAAATAGGACTTTGGACACTGAGCAACAGTGTTGGTCCACTGTGTTTTATCAAGTCCAGAGTCAACACAGCGTCTACCAGGAAATTTGCTTCCCTCTGCTGACAAGGTTTACGGAGATGTACTTTTGCCAGGCGAAATAGACATGATGCTTTATGAATAGTGCAGGGGCTGAGGGAGCAGTACATGACAGGGATTCTCTCTGTCCCATCAGCCCCTGCACTAGGCATAACAGTATCGGTTTTGCCTTAGGTGTTAGTTTAATTGATGACGGTTTTCAAATTTAGGTAGAGAAGTCCTTTAAATAGGACTGAACACATATTGTAACACCATGCCTTGTTTATTGTGACAACTTACCACTCTACATAATTCTTGGACATCATGTTGCATGAAGCTGTCTAATGTCTCCCACCTAAAAATAAGCACATGTATAAGTAAAGCCCCATTCACATCTGATTTGACATTTTTTTTGTGGCAAATCCAACGACAATCTGCATGCCATGCGTGTGAATGGGGTTTTGGAAACCTTGCTCACACTCTGCAGGAAATTTCCACGCGGATGCTAACTCCGTATATTCTGCACGGAAAAGGTGGCAGATTGTCATATGTAGATTAGCCCCAGTGAATGGGTCTAATTCTTGTGCGGATCTGGGGCCAATTCTTGTGTGGATCTGCACTAAATTAAACTGAACATTTGTGGCAGAAATCGGAGATAAGCTGACTTTCTGCTGCAAATCCTGCAGTAAATAAGTGTAGGCAAACACGACCCGTGTGAACATAGGAGTAAGGCTTCGTTCACATCTGTGTCAGGGAACGAACGGAGCCCTGACTAAAACGGAAAGCATAGGTTTCCTTCACCATTGATTGGCGACTGATCCGGTGCCAATGGTTTCCGTTTGTCTCCGTTGTGCAAGGGTTCCGTCGTTTTGACGGAATCAATAGTGGATCCCTGACGCAGATGTGAACGAAGCCGAAGGCTGCATCATTTAAGAAAACATCAGCACAAGGATAACAATTGCATCTAAAAATAACCTCAGCACAATTCAAATGCATTAGAAAAAGAAGAATCACACAAACCCTTAAGTAAAAGTTCATTTTTGGTGTGGTTTTTCTTCTTCTGCCAGCTATACAGTAAAATTCCTTTAATCTGCCATGGAGACCTGATAGGTGCCAGACTGGTTTATGGTCATATAGAAAAGTATGTAACACTAACTTGAAAGAGTAGGGAACTTTATATAAAATGTTAACATAACCGTACAATTTAGATTTTTAAACAGAAAACATTCCAAAATTGGTTCTGTTCAGTCCTTAGCGCTGGTCCAGTAAACTGCCATTCTGTGCTAGGAACAAGTTCCAGACTATCAGACTTTCTATATTATTAGATGTCAGTTTAATGGAATTTCACTGTACATTTTCCCCTCCTTAACCACTTGCCGCCATTTTTCGGTTTTTCACTTTAATTTGTTCCTCCCCGCATTACAAAAGCCATAACATTATTTTTCTTGTCTATTTAGACACATGAAAGCTAGTTTTTTTGCGGGACGAGTTCTAGTTTCTCACATTATTTATTGTACCATATATTGTACCTGGAAACGGAAAACACTGTGGTGGAATGGAAAAGGTTTTGTTTTGGGGGGTTTTGTTAGTTCACCGTGCGGTAAAAAGGACAGCTGTAGTATGCGGGTCAATACAATTACGATTAAAAAAATGTATATATATTTTTTTTAGGTTTTTCTACTTTTACAAAGAAAAAACGAAGGGCTAAAAATGAAAAACAATTTGGATCGCCATATTCTGAAACCCAGAACTTTTATTCTTTCGTTTATTTAAAGGTGTGAGGGTTTGTTTGCAGGGCGAGCAATCGTTATATAATCGGTAACATTTTGAGGTAATACCCGGCCATCACCGGAATGTGTCCCGAGTGATGGCCGGGTTTCCCGTGGCTTGCGCTCTGTCTCCTCCTCCTCACAGCGCAGAGTGCATGTGAGGAGGAGGAGTTGATGCCATTCGGACGAATGGCTGCGCTGTACACTGTGTGGCAGGGCCGGGGTGTACAGCAGGTGGAAGGGAGCGCTGCGCTGGCTCCCTTCCCCTGCTTGTTTTAAAAGCGCCCTGGCCCGGCGACACCTTCGATGGCGCCGCTAGCAGCTGCTGCTACTACTGCAGCGACGCCACTATAGCAGAGCAGGGAGGTATCTCCCCGCTCTGCTATGTGCTAGCCCCACTTTAGCTCCTTGAAGGAGCGGAATCCCCGTGTTTTGATGTCTCTGTCCATATCTGGGCAGTGACATCAGGGGAAACTCCTGAAGCGGAATCCCCAAACACATGGGGATTCCTCTTCAGGAGTTGCCGCTGATGTCACTGTCCAGATCTGCCCGGCCCGGAACGGATGCATAACTTTATGCAAACCGGCCGGGCAAAATGACCGATTTTACCGGCCGGCACTCGGGCGGGACCCGGTCGTGTGAATCCCGCCTTAACGGCAGATCGGGGGGCCTTCAGTAGGCTCCCCCTAAGTCCGCCATGACAACCATTAACAACCTGCTGTGGGGAGGCAAAGGACTGACGAAGGGGGCCGCACCCCCTCTCTCTCACGGCTTAGATGACATGTTTGTTATGGACAGTGGCATCTAAGTGGTAAAAAGGCCGGGATGAGAGCTCTTGGATCCCAGCTGTTGCAGTAAGGTGTCGGTTGAGACATCCCACTCCATTAAGTTTATTATTGTAACATTTTGTTATAAACATTTTTAATTAGATGTTAAAGGAGTTTTGCATTAGGTAAATAAAGCTTACTCAAAGTATAATGAAAGATGAACAGAAGAAGACACTCCACACATACCTAGTCCTCCTCTAAGCAGAGATGCAGATACCGTAGTATACAGTCTGGGCAATGCTCTGAGCGAAATACAACAGCAGCACTTATCTCTCTGCTAGGCTGGGGGCCATTGTTGGGAGTATTGCATAGACTGGATACACTTGTGTCCACTTCTCAGCTGAGAGCTAGATATATAGGTGTATATATATATATATATATATATATATATATATATATATATATATATATATATATATATCTGTTAATTCACGGACAGCGAGGATTTTAAAAACTAAGGAATGGAAACAAAGTATATCTGAAAGCTACAGAAATTTTCATTGTACATTAAATCAGCTTTAGTTACATAAAATTACGGTAGCACAACTTTCAGAACCTGCCATCTGTTTGATCCTGGTGATGCCAGGTTACAGACTTTTTTTTACGCTTCATAGAAGTGCTACAGCTCCTTGTTGCAGCCTGCCCTCCGCATCTATGGTGATGGGCCAGTTATACGGTGCTGTACAACTTTGCCTAAACAGATTTAGAAAAATTTCTGAATATATAACATCTTACCCAAAGGATTTTGTTAACTTTTTAGTTCCTACAGGTTTGTCACTATGTTGCAATTCATAGAACACTCTCTGTAATGCTAATGGTACACTCTTGGAGGAGTCATCACCCTCTGTGGGCATCATGTACACAGCCTAAAAGAACAAATCATTATGTAACATATAACCGTTAAAGATTAGCATCAACATCAACATTGTCTACTGTTCACAGATGGCTTCAGTTTATAAACCATGGAGGATCTAGTTTTGGAAATTATTTTGTCCAAACAGTCCCGTCCCCCCATATGTATTTAATTTAGGGGGAAAAAAAAAAAAGAAAAGTCCCATTACAAATAACGCAGTGTAAAGAAAAAGAAAAAAAAAAGTACAGTGTGTGCCTCAGTCCAAGCTGAATGTAATGTGTCCCTTCGATGGTGTCAAGTACCACATTTGAGGTCCCCACAATATGTTGGGATGACCATCGCTGTTCTACAGATAACTTACTGTGGCAGCGCTTTAAAACAAGACAAATATCTTGGCTTTAGCCATGATCGAGGATGAGCTAGAGTCTTTAGTAGCAAAGACATATCGTACAGTAAAACAAACAAACAAAAAAACCACACACTTACCCTCCGGAGTTGGTTTGTGAAAAATAGTGTTTGCAACAAACTGTTCATGTAACATGTTGCTCCCTGATTCTTTAGACCAACATATCCAGTATGCTTCTTTGAATCCCAGCTATAGGACAGGAGGAAGACATTGTAATACTCAACACAAGAAAAAACAAACCAAAACACAGACCACAAATGTGCTGATTAAGCTGTTAAGTTAGGAGCAGGCGGGTGTCCCGTGTCCATGAAGTATTCGGATATTAAAGTATGGAAAGGATTGTACACGCTGCACATGTATGTACTCCTCCAATAACGGATTTAACGCTAAAAAGAGGGCCAACTAAACGTGTAAAAGCCTAGAAAAAAAAAAAAGTTAAATCGGTCTAAATTGAACGTCTTTGTATTATGGACTTTACCATTAGGGATAGTTGTTTTAGGATTGTTACAGATCAGTACATCTATGATCACCTCATCACCTTACCACAGTGCCCGAGAACTGAAACGGAGCTATTAAAGATAGATTGTAGCTTTCCATCTACAATAGACAACTCCTCTGAAAAGCCAACAAAACGCCGACCACTAATGGAGGGAAAAGCCCACTTATAGACCACACACATTTTGTCAGTATATTTTAGATAAAGCAGCGTGTCTTCTGGTAGCAATACTTACGCTACGCCATGAGGAGCATCAGCTTGCACATAGACTTCAAAAGTCACTTTATCATCCTCTACGAAACCTTTATCTGAATCTGTAACTTCCTGTATAAGAAATAGTTTGAAGCCAGAATTACACATCAGAGTATTGTACCTATTCGTACTCCTACAATCCAAATTTGTCTTCCACTCCCAAGGATCACACGAGACCCCACAACACCCAAAAAACCTGAATCTGACATGTTCCTTTTCAGAGCTGCTGACTGGCTGGGGGAATCATGTGATATAACATAACACAATCCAAGAGAAGAGGCAGCACTCCAATGTAATAGAAAAAATCCCAAAAAGTTTATTCACTCAACTTACAGGCAACGTTTCACCTTCCCAGGAAGTTATAGCTCAGAATTTTTTTTTTATTGTGTTGCTGTATTTTTTTTGTAAAAGCTTTTGTATCGCCCTAATCTTACGGACCCACAGAATGAAGATAGGTTTTTACTGCAAAGTGAACGCCGTAAATGCAGAAGCCAAAATACAAATGGAGGCATCTGTTTTTTTTACCCCCCATTCCACCCCAAACAAACAAACAAACTTCAGTTCCCTGTACTTTTTTTTTTTTTTTTTTTAACGGCCATGTAAAACTGATGCAAAAGGGATGTCAAACGGCCATTAAAAACGGACAGACGGCCTGGAAATGGATGAAAATTTGGACACCATGTAAAATGGCCATGAAAAACTCAGTTGATCAGTTTTTAATGGCTATTTTTTTTCCACTGTCGTGTGAATGTAGCCTATAAGGGTATGTTCACAAAGAGTATTTTGTAGGCAGATTTTCACCTGCCGGCAGAACACTTGCCGTGTTTTTTGTCAGAGATGGAAACAGAAAGGGCATGTCCACCTCCCATTGAAATCAATGGGAGGCGATTTCGGCCATTTGGCACGGTGTCCTCGTCTAAAATAGAGCCAAAATATTGTGTGATACTGTGTGAATTAGCACAAATAGACAACGCGTGCAAGTTACACAAGAAAAAAAGCGTCACCTGCAAAGTGTAACCAACAACTGCAGAACAACCCAGTGGTCGACTGTTAAAAATGCTGAAACAAGGTAGTCTGCAACATATTGGAAAATCTCCTTGTGAAGTATTGGGGGCTGCCATTGATCTGAAGCACTTGTTGGCTTCCCCCTCTATACTGCCCGATATTAAGCTCGATCACTAAGGTCTTCTCATACTGGCCGGCCATGACTTAGGCTAATAAATCCTTCCATTTCTGGGTGTTGAAATCTTCCATATCTGCACAACACCCATTCATTAAAACATGGGAGGTGGAGGTGCTCATGAACGCCTAACACATGAACTTCATACAGCTTTTTATAGTCATCTACTGAATGGTTTGGTAACTTTTCAAAATACATCCCAAGCTTGTTATCACGACAATTATTTCAACCTCATGCATTCAGCATTTAATCAAATGGCACAATCTATATAAGAGAAGCTACTTACACTCCACGCCATGAAATTGGAAAATCCCCAATCATTCTCCTTGTGAAAAAACAAATGACTAATACGTCTGCTGAAAGATTTCTCATCGTCCTTGTAATTGATTATCTTAAGAACTGCCTGTGCATGGCAAGACCATGACCTGGAAGAGAAAACGTTAAGGTTTACATACAAGAATACAAAAAACAAAACCCAATACAGGTAGCACTGCCCCCAATACAGGTAACACTGCCCACTCTAACGTAGCTGTCATTGCATTGTAATACTCGCAAGCTGAAAAATAAAACCTAAAATAATGTGAATTCCAAACAAGTGCAGAAAGGCTTTATTCTACACAATATAAACAATGAAGTTGAATTTCTTTAATTTTTTTTTTTTTTTTTTTTTTTTTTTTTTTAAGTGGAAAGGTGTCCACAACCCTTAAAGTAAAAATACAGTTCAAATCTTTGGAAATGTCACAAATGTGTGTGAAATCTTATCTGACTGTATATTGCTAAAACCTTTCTGCACAGTCTGAAACTTCTGTGACTGGATTTTCTGACAGACCATTCTATAGAAGCTTTACAGGATCATAAATGTAATCACTCATTATGGCTGGATTCACATGGTGGTCAAAATGCATTTTTTTGCCAGTAGCAGAGAAAAATTTTTTTTTTTTGCGGCAAAACACTGCAGTTTTAACCAGTTGCATCAAGAAACCCAATTTTGACCGCACCGCCTAATGCAACCACCAATTTGGAAAGTTTTAACTGCCTGTGTTACCAGCACTGTAGCTTGGGGCAGATGGAGCAGTACTACAGCCCCCATCACACTCAGGGCCTCATGAATGATGGGTCAGTGTTGACAATACCAAACAATCAGCTAGAATCAGACTGGTCACTATCTGCAAAAAGTGGCTTGAAGCATGAAATTGTTTTGCAGCAGAAACCTGAAGGCCTTATATTACAAAAGGTTCATGCTAAAATATATTGTAAAGCATCTTTGTTGCGATTATGGTCTAAAATACTGCACCACATAATAGCAAAAACAGCAGCAATGTTACACATAAATAACGGACAGTAATAATAAAATGATCATACGTAGAATCAGATTCTGCGTTGCACTGAAGAAAAAATCCCACACTTTTCTGATGTGGTCGATCTGGGTAAAATCGTGGCATCACCATAATTTTCCAGGGAAGATTTCGCACAAAGCAAGGAGGGCTCAGAACAGATTCACTAAGTCGACTAAAGCGTTCCACGGTGAACTGAAATGTTGCTTCTGACCGCCAACTGGTATCTGAAAGCAGAAATTCACCACATCACGGGCATTAAAAAAAAAGGAGTTTCATAAACTTTATCCAAGATCTGGTTTGTCAGTGGGTTAGAAACTTTACAGAAAGTCTCCTTGGTAGAAATAGTCAAGTCTTACAATGCTACTTGAAAAGGATACATTTGAGGGAAGGACACGCTTAGGCTTCGTTCACATCTGCGTCGGGGCTCCGTTCATGGGATCGGTCTGAGCTTCCCATCAGGGGAACCCATGAACAGAATCCAAACTGAAACAAACAGAAACCATAGCTGTCCGTTTGCATCATCATTGAATTCAATGGTGACGGATCCGATGCAATGGTTTCCGTTTGTCCCTGTTGTGTAAGGGTTCCGTCGTTTTGACGGAATGAATAGTGCAGTCGACTACAGTATTGATTCAGTCAAAACGACACCTTTGCACAACGGTGACAAACGGAAACCATTTGCATTGAAATCCGTTTATGGGTTCCCGACGGAAAGCTCAGACGGAACCCATGTACGGAGTCCTGACGCAGATGTGATGTGAACGAAGCATTTTTTTATGGTTTATATATCAGACGGAGAGGGTTAACAGACATACTGAATATCAGTGCACCATGCATATCATTTACCATCTTCCATATCCTCTTCTGTATTATTGTGGCCATCTGCCATGGCAACATTGCCATTTATTACAGGATTAGGTGTGATTCTTGGAGGATCATCAGCATCTCCAGCTGAAAAAAAAAAAAAGCCAAGAAACATTAACAAAAATTAAAAAAAGTACAAACATAAAAAAAGACACTACAACAGCCCTTGTGGTATAAATAATCTTATTCAGCGTGTTGTTACGATAGTGGCGATAACAAATTGATCTCGTTTTTTTTGTTTTACGACTTTTAGTAACACTTCCTAAATTATTTGTTTTTGTGTCCTATTTAACTATTTTTCTGCTGACATCGCTGTATGAGGGCTTTTTTTTTTGCAAGACAACTTGTAGTTTTTATTGTTACCATTTTGGTGTACATGCGACTTTTTGATCACTTTATCAAATTTTTTTGAAGGCAGGATGAAAAGAAGAGCAATTCAATTACGGATGCAGCCATACCAAATATGTGTGACTTTTTTCATGGCGCTTGTCAAAGCATTTTTAAATCCTATAGAGAAGCCTATGGGAAAACACCATAGCCAGAGCATGCTGCGTTTGGAAAAATAAAGATCGCCACTGACCACAAAATTGCCACAAGCCAAAATGCAGGTGTGTGGAGTGCATCTTATATTTCACTATAGACCAAGGTAACATCTGGCCGTAGTTAAAAACGCCACGAAGATGAAATCTTGTAATGTCATAAGTGTGATATCCATTCTGGATTTGTTTGTACGATCTATGACCATTTATGTTGAAAACTGGAAAAAATAAAAATAACGCCATGAAAAACGCAGCAATGAGCAGTGAGCCTAAAAGACATGAAGGAATTGTGAGCACTTAATAAATAATGAGAAACTGTCAGACGCCTCGACAGGGTATTTGTAGTGGATTTTTCAGGATGGATTTCCAAACACTGTCACTTTCTAATAAATTACAGCATATCAAGGACAGGAGAGAATGAACTAGAAGGTCCAGGTGTTTCGTGGTTCCAGCTTCTATCAGAGCTGCATTTACAACTCAGCGCAATCTCCCAGAAGTCGGAACTTGATCAATATCTATATGGGATTTACTTTGATCATTTGCATTGCGGGAAGTGAAGTGTCTACATTAGGCAGTGTACAGTAATCTGTAGAAACACAAGACACTGAATTATAGGAGATCAGCTCAGTTATATGAGGAGGGGGAAGGGCTTGCTCAAGATCAGTACTTGTAACGTACTTACATAGGCACAGCTTCTGTGGAAAATTAAAAACTGCTAAATGGTGTTCAGAAGCAATGGCACCAGTGCCAAATGTTATTAACCCCCTAGTGACCACCAATACGCCTTTTCACGGCCGTCACTAAAGGGGCCTTAAGCTAGGCAGTCGCCTTTTCACAGCAGCCCAGTCTAAGTCCTGCACGGGTGTCCTGTGAAGGCTGGAGCCGGGGCTCGGCTGTGTGATGACAGCTGGGCTCATGCTCCAACGGCTGCGATCGAAGTTTACATCGATCGTGGCCGTTTAACCCGTTACATGCAGCAGTCAATAGCGACTGCGGCATTTAACTTGTCTAAAGAGGGAGGGATCTCCCCCATCGGCGACCCGCGAATGCAATCGCGGGCCTCCGAAGGGGTGCCATAGCAGCCGAGGGCCTGATAAAAGCCCCCAGGTCTGCCGGAGGAATGTCCTAATAGATTGCTTGTCAGATTTAGGGATTATTTACACGACCGTGTAATATGTCCGTGCAACGCGCGTGATTTTCACGCGCCTCGCACGGACCTGTTAGTCTATGGGGCCGTGCAGACAGTCCGTGATTTTCACGCAGCGTTATTGAAGTCAATGGGTGCGTGAAAATCACGCAGCACATGGAAGCACTTCCGTGTGACGCGCATGATTCGCGCAAGAGCAGTAAAAAGTATGAATAAAAACAGAAAAGCACCACGTGTTACAGTGTCAATGATGGCGGCTGCGCGAAAATCACGCAGCCACGCATCATATGGTGATGACACACGGAGCGGTTAAGTGCCTTTTGCGCGCACAAAACGCACACGCTCGTGTAAATCCAGCCTTACACTGACAGGCAATAATGCTCAGGTTCACTAAATATACCAAAGCATTATAGCAGCGATCTAAAGATTGCATAGTAAAGTTTCTTAGTGGGACTAAAAAAAAGTAGTAATAAATGTAAAATAAATAATTACAGTAAAAAAAACAAAAAAAAAAAACGCAAAACAATGGTGAAATTGCTATTTTTTTACGATTGCCCCCCAAGAAAGGAATAATAAAAAAGTTAATAAGTCTTATGTACCCCAAAACAGTAGCAATCAAAACTACGTCTAATTACTTCTCTTGGAAAGAGACGATGCAAAAAGCAAATAATCTTAGTATTAAAGAGTTTTTATTGTGCAAAAGTAGCAAAAAACACAGAAACCTATACATATGTGGTATCGCCGTAATCGTACCAACCCACGGAATAAAGGTAATGTGTTATTTATGCCGCACAGTGAACGTCATGAATGAATGCATAGAACAATGGCGGAATTTCAGGGTTTCTTTTCTATGCTCCCCAAAAAAAAAGTTGAAAAATAACGATATGTACCCCAAAATGGTGCCATTAAAAAGTACAACTAATCCTGCAAAAAACAAGTCCTCATACAGCTATGTCGACGGAAGAATAAAAGAAAAAAGTTAGAGCTCTTTGAATGCGACCATAGGAAAACGAAAAATATAGCTTGGTCATTAGGGCCTAAAATAGGTTGGTCACTAAGTGGTTAATGCGTACAGACAACAACGGAAAGTAAATTAGTATACATGGTATTACGTATTGAAGCAGGGCTGGACAAGTTCTAGGGAGGCGATGCATTCACTACTGAGCAAGAGTAAAATTGATTGGTAAGGCCCCATGCACACGAACGTATTTTTGTCCTCCCGTAAATACGGGTCCTTGGTCACACGTATTCGACCCATATTGCACCAGTATTTACGGACCCGTGCCCGTAAATACAGGTCCGGTGTCACCCGTATTTACGGGCACGTTTTCGCTGCAAAATTACACTGCAGTAATCGGCAGCCCTTCTCTCTATCAGTGAAGGATAGAGAGAAGGGACAGTACTTTCCGCAGAAAAAGTAAAAGAAATTCATACTTACCCGGCCGTTGCCTTGGTCCCTCTCTTGACATCCAGTCCGACCTCCCTGGATGACGCGGCAGTCCATGTGACCGCTGCAGCCTTTGATTGGCTGCAGCGGTCACATGGGCTGAAACGTCATCCCAGGAGGCTGGACTGGAGGAAGAAGCAGGGAGCTCTGGGTAAGTATGAACGTCTTTTTTTTTTTACAGGTTGATGTATATTGTGATCGGAAGTCACTGTCCAGGGTGCTGAAACAGTTACTGCAGATCGTTTAACTCTTTCAGCACCCTGGACAGTGACTATTTACTGACGTCGCCTAGCAACGCTCCCGTAATTACGGATGCACACACGTAGTCAGCCGTAATTACGGGAGCCCCATAGACTTCTATGGGCCTGCCCGTGCCGTAATTACGGCCTGAAATAGGACATGTTCTATATTTTTCAACGGCACGGGCACTTTCCCGTAAGCATACCGGGAGGTACCCGTGGCCAATAGAAGTCCATGGGACCGTAAAAATGTGCCGTAATTACAGGCGTTTTTACGTTCGTGTGCATGGGGCCTTAGAAGCCCCTGTGAAAGGTGCACACGCTCCACCTGTTCAGAGATTAGCCAACTCAAGACTTCTGAACATCTTATTCATATTTCTAAGACAACAGAGCACTGGGATACTATTTTATTTGTAGAAAACTGTTCACTTGTATTGTGCCGTCATTTGTGGGGAATCCACATTGAAAATCTGCAGCATCTGGATGTTCCCTATGTTGTGCTATTTCCCCGAACATCCTGACAAAGTGCACTAGAGAAGTAGCCGGACACTACAAGTCATTCAGAACGCCCATCTCATATTTTCCATGGGCACTGAAAAGATCACTGTGGATGCTATTTAAGACAAAATATAGAGCATTATAAATATTAGGCCTTTTACTTTGGTGATTAACCCTTTAATGACCAAGACCTATTTTAACCACTTCCGGACCGCCCATTGACTATAAACATCCGGGCGGTCCTTAATTAACTCTGCAGGGCCATTTCAGAACGTCCTGCAGAGATAGCCTGTTCACCGGTCTGAAGCGGCATTCAGCCCCGTGATACAGTAGTCTCTAGACAGCGGACATCACGGAGCTCTGCCTAGAGACCAATCACTGGGCAACTGTCACAATGACCACTATACTTTCCACATCGTCGCGGCACCCCCCCCCCCCCCTAACTTCTCCCTCTCATGGCAGGCTGTCAGGAGAGGGAGAACAGTGTATAATAAAGAAAATGTATTCCTATCTATCTATGAATGTCAGATCTATCTATCCATCTCTATATACAGTGTCTATGTAATATCTATCCATCTATTATCTTCTAATTATATCTATCTATCCATCTCTTCCATATGTATCCATCATATCTATCTCTCTATATACAGTATATATCTATCCAATATCTATCTATGTAATATCTATCCATGTAAAATCTATCTATCTTCTAATTGTCATATCTATCCATCTCTCTCATATCTATCCATCATATCGATCCATCCATTAATTAGATATTAGAGGCAGATAGAGATAGGTTGATAGTTATAAGAGATAGATATGACAATTAGAAGATAGTCGGCAGAAGTTGCCAAGTATGTATTCAGGTGTGTTTACCCAGTGGCATACACCAGACGTAAAAAAAAAAAGGTCACCTGAATTCACATATTTGGGGGAAAAAATACCAGTTTTAATTTTTTCCATCAAAGTCAATGAATTGTCTGGAAAAAAAATAGGGCTAAAAGCTCTTATATGTCGCTAAACGAATACCTTGAGGGGTCTAATTTCCAAGAGAGTGATTTTGGGGGTGTTGACAGTGTTTTGGCTCTTCACATCTGTATTCTAAGAGCCATAACACTTTCTGTCCACATAGCTCTATGGGTTGTTATTATGCAGGATAAATTGTATTTTCCAATTAAGGTACCGTATTTTTCGGACTAGAAGACGCAGTGTTTAGCAAGAATAAATCTTGCTAATAAGTCCCTGCGTCTTATAGTCCGCAGTCAAGGGACCCGTCGTCACCGGGCGCCATGACTGCTTCATTACTTAACCCCATCCCGACCCATGACGTGCCAGCACATCATGGAGCTGGAGGGGGGTGATGTATGGAGCGTGCTCACGCGCTGAGCCCGCTCCATACACTGCAGGTGTCAGCTTCTGACACGCTGCTCTAACTGCCAGAAACAGCAATTTCGCTGTTCCTGGCAGTTTAAAGGGCTTGTGCCATAAAACACATGTATCTCATATCCACAGGATAGGGGATACAGGTGTGATCGATAAGGAGAACAGGGGCCGAAAGTTACCAAGAGCGCTGCATGAGAAGCTGTGACTTCCGCGTTCTGCAGCTTCATAGAGATCAATGGGATTCTTCTGCGCATGCACGAGCGGCTCTCCATTGATCTCTATGAAGCTGCGGAACAGATAAGACGGACACAGAACCCGGAAGTTCAGGCTTCTCATGTAGCGCTTTGGGTGACATTCGCTACCCTGCTCTCCTTATTTATGGGGGTCCCAGCGGTCGGACCCCCAGCGATCTCACATGTAGCCCCTATCCTGTGAATACAGGATATATGTGTTTTATGGCAAACCCCTTTAACTAGTTAAATGCCGTGGTCAATAGCGACCGTGGCATTAATAGGGGTTTTTCTATGAAGGACATTTATGACATATCCACAGGATATGTCAAATGTCAGATAGATGCAGGTCCCACCTCTGGGACCCGCACCTATCTCTAGAACAGAGCCCCCTAAATCCCGGTCTAGCTTTGTGCTCTCCCGGCCACTTGATTACATGTGGAGTTAGGGCTTATTTACACGAACGTGTAATACGTCCGTGCAACGCGCTTGATTTTCATGCGCCTCGCACGGACCTATGTTAGTCTGCGCATGTCTGCTGCGTGAAACGCACATGTCCTATATTTGTGCGTTTTTCGCGCTTCACGCACCCATTGAAGTCAATGGGTACATGAAAATCACTCGCAGCACACGGAAGCACTTCCGTGTGACGCGCGTGATTTGCGCAAGAGAAGTAAAAAGTATGAATGAAAACAGAAAAGCACCACGTGCTTTTCGGTTTACAAACATACAGAGTGTCATAATGATGGCGGCTCCGCGAAAATCACACAGCCACGCATCCTATGGTGATGACACACGAAACTGTTAAGTAACTTTTGCGTGCGCAAAACGCACACGCTCGTGTAAATCCAGCCTTACTGAAACAGCGTATCTCGCTGACCTACGCGGTTTCCGTAACTCTCATAGAACTGAACAGTAGTTACGGAAACAGCATAGCTCGCATGCTACGCTGCTTCCGTAACTGCCATTCACTACCATGGGAGTTAGGGAATCAGGGTAGTTACGATGTTTCAGTAACTCCACATGTAACCAAGTGGCCACTGGTTCAAGTCCCCTAGGGGAACTTATAAAATGTGTAAAAAAATGTTTTGGTTCTCAGAATGTGGTGAAACAGAATAAATTACTTCTTAAATAATTTTTTCCCTATTTTCTGTTGTCTAAAACCTGGGTGCATCTTGTAGTCCGAAAAATACAGTACATATAAATTTGTTGATTAACTTAGCTTTTCAGGGCGAGGGGGTATGGAAAACACACCAATTCCAGCATTGTTTGTTGCGTTTTAAATTTAAGCCGATTAACCTCTCGGCATAAATAGGGTTTCCTTTAGGCGGGATTCACACGACCGGGTCGCGTCCGAGCCCGAGTGCCGGCCGGTAAAATCGGCCATTCTGCCCGGCCGGTTTGCATAAAGTTATGCATCCGTGCCGGGCCGGGCAGATCCGGACAGTGACATCATCGGCAACTCCTGAAGGGGAATCCCCATGTGTTCGGGGATTCCGCTTCAGGAGTTTCCCCTGAAGTCACTGCCCAGATATGGACAGAGACATCAAGCGCTCTGTCCAGGAGCGGAATCCCCGAACACACGGGGATTCCGCTCCTTCAAGGAGCTAAAGTGCGGCTAGCACATAGCAGAGCGGGGAGATACCTCCCTGCTCTGCTATAGTGGCGTCGCTACAGTAGTAGCAGCAGCAGCAGCAGCTGCTGCAGCTGCTAGCGGCGCCATCAAAGGTGTCGCCGGGCCAGGGCGCTTTTAACAAGCAGAAGGGAGCCAGCGCAGCGCTCCATTCCACCTGCTGTACACCCCGGCCCTGCTACACCGTGTACAGCGATGCCATTCGTCAGAATGGCATCAACTCCTCCTCCTCACATGCACTCTACGCTGTGAGGAGGAGATAGAGCGCAAGAGCCGGAAAACCCGGCCGTCACTCGGGACACATCCCGGTGATGGCCGGGTATTACCCGGCCCCATAGACTTCTATGGGAGCCGGGCACCCGGGCGAAAATAGAGCATGTCCTATTTTTTGACGGGCGGTTTTCCCGGCCGTCAAAAAATCGGCCGTGTGAATAGCCCCATTAGGGGTCTATTATTCCTAATGCAGCCGGGTGCCGGCCGATTTATGAACGGCCGGCACCCGGCCGGGAAACCCTGCCGTGTGAATGAGGCCTTATTCTAGGAGTTGAAACTATTAGGGCTTATCCAGACGAACGTATAATACGTCCATGCAACGCGCGCGATTTTCACGCGTGTCGCACGGACCTGTTAGTCTATGGGGCCGTTCAAAATGTCAGTGATTTTCACGCATCGTATGTGCGCTGCGTAAAACTCACGACATGTCCTATATTTGCCAGTTTTTCGCGCATTGCGTACCCATTGAAGTCAATGGGTGCGTGAAAACCGAGCAAGGCACACGGACGCATTTCCGTGTGCCGCGCGTGATTCGCGCTACAGCAGTCAAAACTTTAAATGAAAACAGAAAAGCACCACATGCTTTTCTGTTTATAAACATAAAAACAGTGTCATAATGATGGCGGCTGCGCGAAAATCACGCAGCCGCGCACCATATGCTGATGACACACGGAGCTTTTATGAACCTTTTGCGCGCGCAAAACGCACACGCTCGTGTGAATCCGGCCTTACAATGATACCAAATAGGTATATATTTTTTGTGTTTTACTAAATTTTACACAAAAACACTAACAAAAAATAAAAAGTGGTTATGTATCTTCGCATTCCAAGAGTCATAACTTATTTTTCAATCTATGTAGCCATATATTGGCTTGTTTTTTGCGGGACAAGATGTAGCTGTCATTGGGTAGATGGGATTAACTTTTATTAATAAAAACGCACACTTGTTTTTAACTTGGTTGTTAGGATCGTTACGATTGTGGCGATACCATACAGGTTTACTTTTACAAAATAAAACCACTTTGCATGGAGAACTTTTTTTCTACTGTGGACTTTTATTTTAATTTTTTAAAAAAAGCTATATTTCACATTATTTTATTAAGCTCTAATCCTTATATTTTAGTGCTGGCAAGCATTTCAAGTCATGACATATTACATGTATCCATGGAAGTGAAAGGCCGAGTTCACACAGGACGGATACGCTGCGTAAAAGCACGCATATCCGTCTTGTGCGTCATCCCAGGAAACCACTGAGATTGGCTGCAGCAGCGGTCACCTAGGATGAAGTGTCATCCCAGGGGGCCGGCCTTCTGACGTTACCCAGGCCGGCCTGCTGGGATGAGGTTTCATCCCATGTGACTGCCGCTACAGCCTGTGATTGGCTGGAGCGGTCAAATGGGATGAAACTTCATCCCAGGAGGCCGCGCTGGAGGAAGGAACACAGACTCCTGGGTAAGCATCAGACTTGTTTTTTGCTGAGTTGCGTGAACCCGCCGCAAAAAAAGCAACAGCTGTTAGTTTCACGATTTAGCTCTCCATTGAATTCAATGGGGAAGTCCAGTAACAAGTAACCAGCGTTTTTTTTCCGCAGATTGTGGAGGAGATTTGTTCAATCTCATTCACTTTGCTGCTACTGTTTTCTGCTGCTTTTTTCTGTCTGCAATTCCAGACGTAAAAAACACAGAAATTCTGCAACGTGAGGACAAGCCCAAAAGGGTTAAAGTAGTCACTTATGAAAACTAGTCAAGGAGGCGCTTTGCACCTTCAGCACCCAGACCCCCACCGATCAAAATTTTGGATTCCTCAAACTTTTGATATGTAGGCGCAGTCACTCTATAAACAATAGTGTAGAAGGAGAAATACGGGAAGATCTCAGTCCTTGTTCAGATCTGTGCTCAAAAATAACACAAGTAGCGGATCTGTCAAATGACAGACACTAACTGCACCTGATGGGAAGCCATGAATTTGAATAGGTTCCGTTTTAAAAGGGTTTCTTTTATTTTGCTGGAAAAAATAGTGCTGAATGCTGCGCTATGTTGTCTGGGATTTTTGTCTCCAGATGTGAACAGAGCCTTACAGGGTTTCTACCTTAAAAGCATATTTCAGGCAGCTGAAGAAAAACTCAACTTAATTATTCCTGCACTGTAGGTCATGCCATTAAAAGGGGACTTCCAGTCCTAAGAAATTGATGGCCTCTTCTCAGGATAGGCCATCAATACCTGATCAGTGGGGGTCCGACTCAACCCCCCCCCCCCCCACGATCAGCTGTTCTGAAGGGGCCGTGGAGCTCATACGATCGCTGCTTCCCCTTCATACCTTACCTGCTCCTACACTGAATCGCCGACACATGTAGCGGTGGTTCTCAGCATAGGCCATCAATTTTTTTGGGACTGCACAACTCCTTTAAAGAAAGGTTGAACTCGATGGACCAGTGTCTTTTTTAACCTACGTATGTAACTATGCCTTCTGGAAAGCGGCGACATAAAAACGTATTTCCATAACATGTGCTATTGTTCAAAAGTAGTAAAACCAAAAACCCCATGTTTGGCATCGGCGTAATCATACCGACCGATAGAATAAAGGGAACAGGCTATTTATGCTGCACGATGTATGGCTTAATTTAAAACGCAAGAAACAATAGAATGTTTTTTCCAATCACCCCCTAAAAAAAAAACGAAAGTAAATATCAATAAGTTAAATGTACGTCAAAAAATACGACTCGTCCCACAAAAACACAAGCCCTAATACAGCTCCGTTGATAAAAAAAACACACCAAAAAAAAAATGAATGTTGGGCTCTAAGTATGTGGCAACGCAAAAACAGACGAATGTTTTTCTTTAAAGTCTTCACGCACCAGGACGTAAGCGCATGTCATGGTGCAGGGGGAGAAGTATGGAGCGTGTTCCATACGCTGTGGGTGCCAGCTGAGTTTTACAGCGGACACCCGGCACGAACAGCCAGTAAGAGCGATCGCGCTGTTCCTGGCCTTTTAACCCCTCAAATGCTGCGGGTCAATCTCAACCGCAGCATTTGTGGCGTTATAGAAAGGGCGGCCCTCTTCAACACGATCGTGGAGTGCGGATTGTGGTAATGGCAGCCCAGGGGTTAATGAAGGCCCCCAGGACTGCCATCACTCTGCCTCTGTTAAACCCGTTCTTCCATTTTTGATCTGAAGGAACCTAAAAAAAAAAAAATTGTATCGCTGCGTGCGTAAAAGTCAGAACTATTACAATATAGCATTATTTAATGCGCATGGGAACGCCGTAAAAAAATCTAACAATGCCAGAATCGCTGTTTTCTGGTCAACTCAGCGGTGGAAAAAAAAGTAATTAAAAGTTATCAAAAAGTTGTATGTACCAAAAAATGGTATCAATAAAAACCACAGCTCGTATTACAAAAAAAAACAAAACAAAAAAAGCCTTTACGCAATAACAAAAAAAGCAAAAAATAAAAGCTATGGCTTTCAAAATATGGAAAAAAAACACTTTTTCCTAAGCCCTTATTCACACGACAGGGTTTCCCGGCTGGGTGACGGCCGTTCATAAAACGGCCGCCACCTGGCTGCAGTAGGAACAATAGACCCCTAATGGGGGTATTCACACGACCGATTTTATGACGGCCCGGGAAACCTGGCCGTCAAAAAATGGGACATGTCCTATTTTCGGCCGTTTACCCGGCCCCCATAGAAGTCTATGGGGCCAGGTAATACACGGCCATCACCGGAATGTGTCCCGAGTGATGGCCATGTATTCCGTCGCTCTCTCTCTCCTCACAGCGCAGAGTGCATGTGAGGAGGAGGAGGAGTTTATGCCATTCGGACGAATGGCTGTACGCTGGAGGTAAGTTTATACACTGTGTGGCAGGGCCGGGGTGTACAGCAGGTGGAAGGGAGCACTGCGCTGGCTCCCTTGCCCTGCTCGTTTTAAAAGCGCCCTGGCCCGGCGACACCTTCCATGGCCGATGGCGCCGCTAGCAGCTGCTGCTACTGCTGTAGTGACGCCACTATAGCAGAGCTGGGAGGTATCTCCCTGCTCTGCTATGTGGAAGCCCCACTTCAGCTCCCTGAAGGAGCGGAATCCCCATGTGTTCGGGGATTCCGCTTCTGGACAGAGTGCTTGATGTCTCTGTCCATATCTGGGCAGTGACGTCAGGGGAAACTGCTGAAGCGGAATCCCCGAACACTCTGTGACCGGGGATTCCACACCAGGCGAAGCCAGTAACGTTCAGTGTCCATAAATGGACACAAACAGGGGATTCTCCTGAAGTGGAATCACCGGCCACATGGGGATTCCCCTTCAGGAGTTGCCCCTGTCCAGATATGCCCGGCCCGGAAAGGATGCAATACTAATGCAAACCGGCCGGGAAAAACGGCCCATTTTTAATCAGCAGACACTCGGGCGGGACCCTGTCGTGTGAATAAGGCATAACCGTATCTTCTTTGTAAAAGGAGTAAGAAACAGTGAAATAGGTTTTTTTAACCAATATAAATTTGGTATCGCCTTAAATCGTATTGACCAGAAGTAAATTTGTAGTTTTTACTGCAGTGAAAGACTTAAAAAAAAAAAAAAACCCAGAAGAAAAAAATGGAGGAATCCGTTTTTTCTAATTCCACCGTACATATATTTTTTTTTCCGTTTCGCAGTACATTATACAGTACTTAAAATGGTGCCAATAGAAACCAACTCCTCCCACAAAAAATAAGCCTTCGCACCACTCTATTAGCAGACAGATTAAAAAAAAAAAGTTATGGCTCATAGAATGCGGGGATTGTAAAACGAAAATGAAAAAGTTTAAATGGCTTAGACTAAGGGGTATAAAAAACAAGTTTTAAACGTGCAAAAGTTGTAAAAAAAAAAATATATATATATATATATATATATATATATATATACACACACTCTTCCTTCTCAATGAATTAGAATATCATCAAAAAGTTAATTTCAGTAATTCTATTCAAAAAGTGATACTCATTATATAGATTCATTACACACAGAGTGATCTATTTCCACAATCTTTTTTTTTTTAATGTTAAGGATTATGGCTGAAAATCCCAAATTTTGTGTATAAGAATATTAGAATATTATATAAGCCCAATTTCAAAAATTATTTTTAATACCGAAATGTTGTCCTACTGAACAGTATGTACAGTATCTGCCCGAAATACTCGGTCGGGGCTCCTTTGCATGAATTACTGCATCAATGCGTGGCATGGCGGCGATCAGCCTGTGGCACTTCTAAGGTGTTAACCCCTTAAAGGAACAGTGTCATCGCAAATAATTTTTTTATATGTTACAGATGTTAGTGCTTTAATAAAAACGTTTATATTCATTTGTGTGTTTGTGTTTTACTGTTTCTTATTTTTACACTTTTTCTTCCCTATGGGGGCTGCCATTTTTTGTTCCATTTCTGTGTGTGTCGATTAACGACACACGCAGACATGGAATACGGCAGCCACAGTCCCATAGGGACTGCGAACGGCTCCCGTCCCATTGACTGCCGTGTACGGCGTCTGTGTGGGAACTGCGCATGCGCCGCTCCCACACAGTCCTATTCGAAATTGGCGCCGTCCGGCGCCATTTTCCTGTGGACCGGAAGTCGCGGCCGGACAGTAATATTACTACTTCCGGTCGCGGCTTCCGGACTTGTGCACATGGAACAGCGGCAGCAAACGGAGCGGACGGGCCGGAGGGAGCCGCGGCGGCAGGAGCAGGTAAGAGATTTCAATGTATGTTAGTGTTTGTGTGTGTTTACTACTGTATGTAAACCTACTACACTGTGGGTTACCTCAAAAAATGGCGACACACAGTGTAGGAGGTTAAACCTTTCAAACCCCTCGTTTATCCCGGCACTAGCCAGGATAAAGGAGGGGGGGATGCTGAGAGCTCACTAGAGCGAGGGCTTTTAACCCAATGTTGCAATGCTGCAATTTTGGGAACAGCCCCATCTAGTGACCAAAAATGGGTAGTATTATAAATTAGAAATAATTTATAATATTTCCTGGCTCGTGCCAAAAAAAAAAAAAAAAATTTGAACAATGTTTAATCACCCACACACTAAATGTTTAATTTTTAAAAAAAAAACATGTTTTTCTGTCAACACCATCCCTTTAAGGACGCAGCCTTGTTTTGGCCTTAAGGCTCAGAGCCCATTTTTCAAATCTGACATATTTCACTTTATGTGGTAATAACGTCGGAATGCTGAAACCTATCCAAGCGATTCTGAGATTGTTTTCTCGTGACCCATTGGGCTTTATGTTAGTGGTAAAAATTGGACGATATATTCAGTGTTTATTGTTGAAAAATTGCAAAATTTTGGGAAAATTTATAAAAAATAGCATTTTTCTGAATTTAAATGCATCTGCTTCTAAAACAGACGGTTATACCACCCAAAATAGTTACTAGTTCACATTTCCCATATGTCTACTTTAGATTGGCATCGTTTTTTGAACATTATTTTATTTTTCTTGGACGCTACAAGGCTTAGAACATAAACAGCAATTTATTTTTTTTTAAAGAAAATTTCAAAAGCCTTTTTTTTAAGGTACCTCTTCAGTTCTGAAGTGGCTTTGAGGGGCCTATGTATTAGAAACCCTGATAAAACACCCCATTTTAAAAACTAGACCCCTAGTATTCAAATCAGCATTTAGAAAGTTTTTTAACCCTTCAGGCATTTCACAGGAATTAAAGCAAAGTGGACGTGAAATTTACAAATTTCATTTTTCTTGCTGAATTTCAATTTTATTCAATTTTTTTTGTGTAACACGGAAGGTTTTACCAGAGAAACACTACTAAATATGTATTGCCCAGATTCTGCAGTTTTTAGAAATGTCCCACGTGTGGCTCTAGTGCGCTTGTGGACCTAGTGCATTTTGAGGCCCCTTTTTTATTAGAATATATTTTAGGCAGCATGCCAGGTTTGAAGAGGTGTTGAGGTGCCAAAACAGTAGGAATCCCCCAATAGTGACCCAATTTTGGAAACTACACCCCTCAAGGAATTCATTTATGGGTGTTGTGACCATTTTGACCCCACAGTTTTTTCACAGCACCTATTTTAATTGGGCTGTGAAATTAAAAAAATGAAATTTTTTCCAATAAGATGTAATTTAGGATCACAATTTCCTATTTTCACAGGGAACAAAATACCCTATTTTGTTGCCCAATTTGTCCTGAGTGCGGCAATACCCCATTTGTGGCGATAAACTGCCGTTTGGACCCATGGGAGGGCTCAGAAGCAAAGGAGTGCTATGTGTTTGTTGGAGTCCAGATTTTGCTGGATTCGTTTTCGGGTGCCATGTCGCATTTGCAGAGCCCCAGAGGTATCAAAGCAATGGAAACCCACCAGAAGTGACCCCATTTTGGAAACTACACCCCTCAAGGAATTCATTTATGGGTGTTGTGACCATTTTGACCCCACAGTTTTTTCACAGAACTTATTTGAATTGGGCTGGGAATTAAAACAAAATTATTTTTTCCAATAATATGTAGTTTTGGCAGAAAATTTCAAATTTTCACAAGAAATAAAATACCCCATTCTGTTGCCCAATTTGTCCTGAGTGCGGCAGTACCCCATTTGTGGTGATAAACTGCCGTTTGGGCCCATGGGAGGGCTCAGAAGGAAAGGACCACAATTTGGCCGACTGGGGATTTTTTTGTGCAAAGTCATGTATGCAGTAGCCCCTGAGGTACCAGTACAGTTGAATACCCCAAGAAGTGACCCCGTTTTAAAAACTACACCCTTGAGGCATTCATCTAGAGGTGTAGTGAGCATTTTGACCGGAGATATACACACCATAAACTGTAATGTGGGTTCTCACGGGTACGTCAATACCCTACATGTGGCTGCCTAGGCACGCAGCAGGGCTCAGAGGGGAAAGACTAGGGGGGATAAGCTGTGCGGAGTGCATCAGGGTAAGTAAAACTGGGGTAGATTAAAAATCATGGGATGTATGATAAATTTTGAAGCACTCTTTCATACGGAGCCTTAGTTTTTCGGGACATGTGTCACATTGATATATTGTGTCCTTCCTTATCCCCCTCTTATAGCAGACTTTGTACCTCTTGACTTTTTTCTTTCTTGCCAGTTTGGGGAAGTTCTCCTGGAAAGTGTTGCCGCCCTGGTACGATGCGTGTGGCCTCGCCTTCATAAGTACTGGGTGCCCCCCCTTCTTGGTCCATAAAAATTAGTTTCTTGATAACCACCTCTTGAAATTCCAGGAAAGTTCCCGTCTGGCCTGCACATCGACGTAGCACGTACGCGTTGTACAATGCCATCTGTATGATGTGCACGGCCAACTTCTTATACCACACCGCATAGCGCTGTAGGGCTTCAGGGCTTGATCTGACAAGTCCACCCCTCCCATATACCTATTGTAGTCCAGGATGCAGTCTGGTTTGGGGGTCTCTGTACTGGTACCTCGTACAGGTACATGGGTACTGGTGTGACATCTCTCTTGTCCTTGTACTTGAAACACATTATGTTGCTGCTGGATTGTGCCCTGTTCTCACCCCTTCTGAGCGTTTGCCCTGCAGAGTCTTAGGGAGGCCTCTCAGATTTCTTCTAGCAGTGCCGCATGCCGCAGTACTTCTGGAAGCGAGGCAGTTGAAGAGTGGGACGCTGGTATAAAAATTATCCAGGTAGAGGTGGTAACCCTGGTCCAGCAGTGGATGCACCAAATCCCACACAATTTTTGCATTAACTCCCAGTAAGGGGGGGGGGGGGGCATTCTGGGGGCTGAATAGTGGTGTCCTTCCCTTCATATATCCTAAATTTGTAGGTATACCCTGATGCACTCTCGCACAGCTTATACATCTTTACGCCATAGCTTGCCCTCTTACCCGGCAGGTACTGGCGGAATTGAACCCTCCCTTTAAAATCTACCAAGGACTCATCAATAGAAATACACTTCTCGGGGGTGTATGCTTGGGAAAACCGGGCACTGAAACGGTCTAATAGGGGTCTCCATTTATACAAACGGTCAAAACTGGGGTCATCGCGGGGTGGGCACGGCTCATTATCAGTATAATGTAAGAAGCGAAGTATTGCCTAATTTATTTATTTTTTTAGGTTCCAGTTCAGTTCTGAAGTTGCTTTGAGGGGCCCATATATTAGAAACCCCTATCAAACACCCCATTTTAGAAACTAGACCCCTCAAAGTATTCACAACAGCATTTAGAAAGTTTATGAACCCTTTAGGTGTTTTACAGGAATTTTGAGCAAAGTAGAGGTGAAATTTACTTTTTTTTTTGTGAGAAAATCCTTTTTATACCACTTTTTTTTTTATAACAAAAGGTTTTATCAGAGAAACGCAACTCAATATTTATTGCCCAGATTCTGCAGTTTTGAGAAATATCCCACATGTGGTCCTAGTGCGGTAATGGACTGAAGCACCGGCCTCCGAAGCAAAGGAGCACCTAGTGGATTTTGAGCCCTCCTTTTTATTAGGCACCATGTCCGCTTTGAAGAGGTCTTGTGGTGCCAAAACAGTGGAAACCCCCCAAAAGTGACAGCATTTTGGAAACTAGAGACCTTGAGGAATTTATTGTAGTTTTCTTGGGGTGCATGCGGCTTTTTGATCAGTTTTTATTCTATTTTTAAGTGGCGCGGTGACTAAAAAACAGCAATTCTACTATTGTTTTTTTATTCTATTTTTTTTACAGCGTTCACCGTGCGCTATAAATGACATTCACTTTATTCTGCGTGGCGATACGATTACGGCGATACCAGACGTTTATAGTTTTTTTTTTATGTCTTATGGCGTTTGCACAATAAAATACGTTTTGTAAAAAATCATTCACGTTTTGTGTTACCTTATTCTTTTAACTTTTTTATTTTTCAATCAATAAAGCCGTGCGAGGACTTATTTTTTGCGTAACGAACTGTAGTTTCCATCAATACCATTTTTAGGTACATGCGACTTTTTGATCTCTTTTTATTCCATTTTTTGCGAAGTGAAGTGACCAAAGAATTGTGATTCTGGGACGGTTTATTATTAATTTATTTTACGGCGTCCACCGCGCGGGATAAATAATAAAATAATTTTGTAGTTCAGGCCGTTACGGACGCGGCGATACCAATTATGTATAGTTTATTTGTTTGTTTATATATTTTTATTAATAATAAAGGACTGATAAGGGAAAAGGGGGGATTTTTACTTTTAAATCTTTTATTTTCTTATTTTTACACATCTTTTTTACTTTGTCCCACTAGGGGACATGAGGGCAGGAGGCCCTGATCGCTATTCTAATACACTGCACTACATGCGTAGTGCAGTGTATTAGAACTGTCAGCTACTCACTGACAGCAAGCATAGTGGGTCCTGACTTCGTCAGGACCCACTAGGCTTCTGTCTATGGCATAGCCGGACGCCATTGTTTGGTGTCCGGTTGCCATAGTCACCATCGCCGGCCGCTATCGTGTAGCAGGCTGGCGATGGCAGCTTAACCCCTAAAAAGCCGTGATAGCTATTGAACACGGCTTTTCAGGGGTTAATCACCGGGGACACAGCGATCGGTCCCCGCTGTAGGAGCTGTGACAGCTGCTGTACGAGACAGCAGCTGTCACAGCTCCTGTATGTGTCGGGAGGACGGCCGAAACGGCCGTTACTCCCGAGACGTACTATTCCGTCATGGAGCGCGAACAGGGCGCTTACCATGACGTAATAGTACGTCAATGAGCGTTAAGGGGTTAAGGAAGCCCAGGTTGCTTTGATAGCGGCCTTCAGCTCGTCTGCATTGTTCGGTCTGGTGTCTCATCTTCCTCTTGACAATACTGCATAGATTCTCTATGGGGTTTAGGTCAGGTGAGTTTGCTGGCCAATCAAGCAGTGATACTGTGGTTATTAAACCAGGTATTGGTACTTTTGGCAGCGTGGACAGGTGCCAAGTCCTGCTGGAAAATGAAATCAGGATCTCTAAAAAGCTTGTCAGCAGAGGGAAGCATGAAGTGCTCGACAATTTCCTGATAGACGACTGCGTTGACTCTGGACTTGAGATAACACAGTGGACAAGGAAAAGCTACGATTCCACGCACAAAAAAAAAACAACACACACACACACACACACACACACTATACTTACCCAGCTCTCCATACTGCCTCTTGGGATGACATTTTACCCCATGTGACTGCTGCAGCTTCATCCCAGGAGGCTAGACTTCATAGAGGGACGTATCTCCATGACTATGGCCCAGGTTACATATACGGTTTGGGGGTTTTTACCGTGGTTTTCCACTGCGGACATTCCGGTCAAAAACCTGCACCACAATTTGGTACGTTTTTTCAGCCAGAATCCACTGCTGGTTCAAGGTCGGACACCCTGTGTACTTTTACGTAGCATATGCGCCCTGTGTAAACATGGCCAAACTGTTTTACATAAAGTGTTTCACCAGGGAAAAACTGAACTCTGGTGTTAAATCCTCAATCAGGATTGATCTCTGCTCCGGGAGTACTTGCTGCTTCCTTTTCTAGCAACCCATGATGGCATCTGTATGGTTCAGGTTTTTTTTAACAAACCCATTGACTTAAATGGGCAAATCCAGTGAGAGAATTGAACCAAACTAGTGCATCCTGCGATTTTCCAATAACAGAAAATCGGAATTGTGACTTTAGCGTGTCAGATAACGCTGCTGTCAGTTATACACTCGGCCAGCACATGAACGTTAACAATGTCTGAAGAAGGCCTTACTGTCTAACCCTAGTACTGCATCTACAGTACATACTTGCCAACAGTCCCGGTTTTTAGCAGGACATTCCTGCAATCAGAACTGCAAAAGGGGGAGGGTTTACAAAAAAGTGGGAGTTCCCAGCTGTTTATGGGGCATCCCATAAACTTAGAACGGTCAAATTTTGGACATTTAAATTAAGTATGACTAACACCACTGTATAATGCGGCTTCTGTTTCTCAGAGATAGGGGAGCAGTATCTCCCCTTCTGTGTGCTCGGTGTATGGGAGACACAGTAATCTCCGCACAATGCCCCGTGTATAGGATACTAGAAGACCTTCATATAAGGTTTGCTTAGTGAAACTTTAATAGTGTATACAGCCCAACATAAAACAGTATTTTAGCACCTTCTAAATGCCCATTCCAAAAACAGACTCCTTCAGTATGTTCGTTTACATACATGCATACAAAGCACTTGTAAGTAAGGGGGAAGGACTATACAGGCCATTTATTTAAACTTCACGTATCCCCCTGGCATGAAAGACTACAAAACCAATTACAGCATCTCTAAAAAGAAAATCATAAATGCATAGCTATCATTAGAAAAAACATGTCAAAAACGGGAAAGAGAATTGTAGTGTATGACGCGTTTTTTTACACACGCGTGCGCGTTTATAAAATGTGTCGTGTGAAAAAAAAAACAAACGCGGCAGGCCAATACTTTGCGCGGAAACCGCTCCCAATTCCCATAGTAAATGGGAGTCCGAATTATGCGCCAAAAAACACCTATAATTTAAAAAGCGCTTTACAAAAACACTAGCGTTTGACACTTTTTTTAGCGCCGAGTGAACAAGGCTCTACATGTGCGAAGTTAATAACTACACGGTATACATGATTGTGAATCTGGTTATGCAGGTATATTAATCTTATGTTAAAGACCGGTGTTACCCATTCATTATTGAGGTGATTCACAGAACTTACAATCGCAGTGTCATACATCACTTGTGCAGCATAAAGACAAAAGACACAGCATAACCGAGAGCCAAAGCTGGAGTCAGAGACTTTGTAGACAATGCGAGTTTACTTTAGACCACCCGAGACCATCATATAATCTAGAAGAACTAAGAGTGCATCCAAAGTCCTGCGAGTCAATTCATAAACAAATTCAATACACTTTGCTGGCTGAGATGGCATCACACTGGCATTGCCTCTAAGAGAAAGGCCTTTGCAGAGTCTCAAAAAACATACATGTTATTATACAGGATAGCCACGGTTTGTGTCCATGTGTAGTTTCTGTTTGGTCCTTAACCCCTTTTTTTTATGGCGTTCACAGTGCAGGTTAAACAATGATATATTGTAACAGTTCAGACTTTTACGGACGCGGCGATATCAATTGTTTTTTAATTTTTTTTACTATGCTCTAGGGGGGAAATGGGAAAAGGTCTTTTTTTTTTAAATTTAATTATTAAATTATTCATTTTTTTTACACAAAAAAAAAACAAAAAACAACTTTAACTCAATTTTACTTTTTTAATTAGTCCCCCTAGGGGACTTCAACCAGCGATCATTAGATCGTTTGCAAGATATACTGCAATGCTAATGTATTGCAGTATATCGTGATTCTGACATGCATCTATTAAGCCCTGCTGGAGGGAGGGCTTAATAGGTGTACAAAGATGGCGGACTTGTGGGCCTTAATTAGGCCCCCAGGCAGCCATAGCAACCATCGCCCCCCCCCCCCCGGGATTGCGTTGCGGGTGCGATGAGCTGTTAGAGAGGGTCGCCCCCTCTTTCTAATGATTTAAATGCTGCGGTCGTTATTGACCGCAGCATTTAACGAGTTAAACAAGCGGGATCACGCTCGAGCGCGATGCCGCTCGTTACTCTGAAGTGTCGGCTGTAACAAACATCTTATGGAGCGAGTTCACTCAGTGAGCCCGCTTCATACTTCCCCTACCCGACTTTGGCGTATGGATACGTCAAATGTCAGGAAGGGGTTATGGCTACTTTGTTGGTATGTTCATGGGTTTTTTTTTTATGATCACATCCATCTTCCCGATCCAAGTTTCTCTAATGAATTTATCATAACACAGTGGACCAACACCAGCAGATGACATGACCCCCCAAGCCATCACTGACTGTGGAAACTTCACACTGGACCGCAAGCAACTTGGATTGACGCCTCTCCACTCTTCCTCCAGACTCTGGGACCTTGATTTCCAAATGAAATGCAAAATTTACTTTCATCTGAAAACAGGACTTTGGACACTGAGCAGTGTTGGTCCACTGTGTTATATCAAGTCCAGAGTCAGCGCAGCATCTACCAGGACATTTGAGCACTTCATGCTTCCCTCTGCTGATAAGCTTTATGGAGATGGTGATGTCATTTCCCAGCAGGACTTGGCACCTGCCCACACTGCCAAAAGTACCAATACCTGGTTTAATAATCTCAGTATCACCGCGCTTGATTGGCCAGCAAACTCGCCTGACCTAAACCCCATAGAGAATCTATGGGATATTGTCAAGAGGAAGATGAGAGACCCCAGACCCAACAATGCAGACGAGCTGAAGGCCGCTATCAAAGCAACCTGGTCTTCCATAACACCTCAGCAGTTCCACAGGCTGATCGCCTCCATGCCACACCATTGATGTAGTAATTCATGCAAAAGGAGCCCCGACCAAGTACTGAGGGCATATACTGGACATACTTTTCAGCAGGCCAACATTTCGATATTAAAAATCATTTTTGAAATTGGGCTTATATAATATTCTAATTTTCTAAGACAATTTTGGGTTTTCATTAACTGTTACCCATAATCATCAACATTAAAATAAAAAAATGCTGGAAATAGATCAGTGTGTGTAATGAATCTATATAATATAGGAGTTTTACTTTTTGAATTGAATTACTGAAATAAATTACCTTTTTGATGATATTCTAATTCATTGAGAAGGACTAGTATTAGGCAACAAATGAGCCGTCAGTTCTTGAAGTTTGTGTGTTGGAAGTAGGGCAAGTGTAAGGACCTAAACGACTTCGGACAAGGGTCAAATTGCGATGGCTAGGCAACTGGGTCAGCACCAAACGGCAGGTCTTGTGGGGTGTTCCCGAAATGCGCTGTTCACTATGTGCTCTCTTATACTGACATATTAACGTTACTGAAGTGTTTAGACAGTGAATAGACATTCCTTCCACGCTAATAACGTGGTAAAAAGAGATTGCTTTTCTAAATAAAAAGCACTGCTGACACCTACATTATAGCGCCCATCTCCTTATGTAGGAGATAGGGCACTTATAATGTGGTGACAGAGTCTCTTTAAGAACAACCACCCTTAACAGCCGCCGTAAAAACACTATACGGCAGTCGTTAAGGGGTTAAATATGTGATCCAAGTTACACAGACATCCAATGTTTATGATTAAACTTCATATCTATAGGAAATATAAGTTAGCTTAAGTGGTTTTCCAGTTTGTTTGTTTTTTAAAATAAGGATGCTCAGATAGTAGAACTGCAGTAAGATTAGTCGCTTACTAAACTACGTAGCCGAAATGTTTCTGTAAGCCAGTCTTACGTGCAGTCACATGACTATGCTCCTGGTGTGACGCTCTGTACACGTGGTTATCTTCCCTTTACCTGTAGTACCACCTACATGCCTCTTATCTCCGCTGCTCCCAGCTATCTCCTTTCTATCCCTGTATCTGGAGGGATCGTGTTTCACATGCTGGGCAGCAGTGCAAAGACTAGCAGAAAACCTGAGCTTTGTCTCAGTAGCAAACAGTAGGTAATTACAGCACTACCTAATACCTTGAAATAGAGGGGCATACAGACAGATGTAAATATAGCCAATGTCTGTAAGGGGAGAAGAGTCATGGGAATTGTAGTCCTTTATATTGCAATGCCGCATATAGCGAGCTCATGCAAAATGGACAACAGTGCAGCATACCACTGAACAATATAACGAAGAATAGTACTTCTGAGCTATGGGATCACTCCAACAAACTCTGAAACGCACTCATTCCTTACTACCATGGTCATGAACTAGCACTCTATGCTTGCCAACATTCAAAACGCCAGACGGATAATGACCAAAGATACCATATAAACATGCGTGCTCAATTTGGACGAGCGTGCATGTTTACCGCTATAGGGAGAGGACAAGCCTCTGCTAGACACCTCTGGCAGCGTTTCTCTCCCAGGGGAACAAAGGATAATAAATCTATCATAGCTAATCCTTATTTCCACTGATGTCTACAGTTGAGGGGTAGTCCCCGCAAATTGGCCACACACATTAGATAATCCTCAAAGGCAAACGTCATATTGGATTTCCCAAGGCTCTGCTTCCCTCGGGGAGAAACACTGCCAGGGGTTCATGGCAGCAGCTTGGTCTTCTCTCCTTGTGGAAGCAAAAATACATGTTCACCAATCCAAGCATGCAACAGCTATGTGTATGGTCAGCCTAAGTAGTACACAAACGATTCTAGAGTAGCCGTCTATAGGTGAAATATCACTATTCAAAATACAGATATCATAAAACTCCACTGTATTCCCATGAACTAAACTAAAGTAGTGTTGATACATATAATGGATTTTATAATGGTTTGAAAATAAAAAAAAATATTTAAGATACGAAAAGGAGAAGCTTGTTTGTTTCATTCACTACTTTTTTTTTAGCATTGAACGCATTGAAGCAAATAGTCCGCTTTGTGTGTGTACAGCTCCTATGCATACCCATGTGTTTCTATGGTTGCAGACTAACAAATCCTGTGTTTTTCTAATCCTCCAGTCATGAGTTACCCCTTTCAACTTTTATGTAAATAATAACCACTGCATGTGACTTTTCACCAGTTTGCTGTCAGAGAATGGCAATATCCAGGAAGAGGTTTTAAAACTAATGCAAAAGAAAAAAGGGGATAGTTGTCCATGGCAACCAGATTCCAAGTTTGATTGATCAGAAGCCTTCTGAAAATGAAAGCAGAAACCTGATTGGTTGCCACAGGCAACTACTTCATTTTTCCTATTTACATCCTGAACAGCGTGCTATTGAATTCTGCACTGCGCACAAAATAACGGGTCAAAACACATACGGCTGCTTGAACGAGGCCCAAGAGAAAAAATAAAATAAAAAAGTATAAAGGATCTTGAAAGTGGTTCAGAACAAAAAGTAAATAAAACTTTAATACCTAAAACCCCTTAGGCCCAGTTCACACAGATTTTTTTTTACAGCTGATTTTGACTCGGAAACTGCACAAATATAGGACATGTCGTGAGTTTTACGCAGCGGACACACGCTGAGTGAAACTCACGTACAGTCTGCACGGCCCCATTGACTAACATAGGTCCGTGCGAAGCGCATGAAAATCACGCTCGTTGCACGGACCTATTATACGTTCGTCTGAATAAGCCCTAACTTTGTGGGGGTAGTGGGAGTAGTACGTTTTGTATCATGTATGCAGAACAAAGCAGATTTCCAAACTAGGAGACCAACTGTAATCCCATCACATCAACATGCAATAGATCACTTACAAATTACCTACAGACGCAGAAACGCTGAGGTGACCTATATAATCAGGCGATAAGTTTTTTTTTATTTTGCTTTTTAACCTGCAAATTCACAAGAGTATGGATGGGATCCAGAATGTATGTGAATGAATGCATGCGTTATAACTAAAAACGTACATAAAGTAGGATAATGCTACACTTCATGGATATAGCTAATCCTGGTATTCGGTATTAACCCCTTATCGTAAACAACTTTCAGATTTTCATTTTTTCCTCCCCACCTTGCATAAGCCATAACTTTTTCATTATTCCGTCGATAAAGTCCTATGAGGGCTTGATTTATGCAGGACGAGCTGTAGTTTTTCGTAGCGCCATTTATTGTGCCATATAATGGACTAGGAAACGGGGAAAAAATTGCCGGGTACAAAAATGAATAAAACAGTGATTCCTCCATTGTTTTTGCGCTTTGTTTTTACGGAATTCACTGTGCAATTAAAACAACATGTTAACTTTATTCTGCGGGTCAATAAGATTACGGCAATACTAAATATATATATTTTTTTCTGTTTTACTACCATTACAAGGGAAAAACCGTGTGTAAAAAATACGATTTATTTTGTGTCGCCAAATTCGGAGAGCCATAACTTTATTTTTCTGTCAATTAAGTGATATGAGGGCTTATTTTTTGCGGGGAAACTGTAGGTTTTAATGCTACCATTTTGGTGTACACTCAAGGTTTTGATCACATTTTATTCCATTTTTTGTGGGAGATTAACGAACCAAAAAATAGCGATTATGGCGTTTACATTTTTCTTTTACAGTGTACACTGTGCGGGTTAAATAATGATATATTGTAATCGTTCAGACTTTTACAGATGCGGCGATACTAATTATGTTGTTTTTACAATGCTCTAGGGGGTAAAAATTATTTTAACTTTTAATTACATTAAGAAAAACAAAAAAAAACAACTTTACTAATTTTTTTTTAAAAAAAAATATTAATCCCCCTGGGGAACTTCAACCAGCGATCGTTGTATCGCTTGCACTATATACTGCAATACTAATGTACAGCAGTATATAGTCTTCCCGACAGGCTATCCCTGCCAGAGCTTAATAGGAGCACAAAGATGACAGACCTGAGGGCCTTCATTAGGCCCCAAAGCTGCCATAGCAACAATCGCCACACCACGATTGCGTGGGAGGCGCGATGAGCTGCAAAAGGGGGTCGCCCCCTCTTTCTAACAATTTAAATGCCGCGGTCGCTATTGACCGTGGCATTTAACGGGTTAAACGAGCAGGCTCGCGCTCGATCCTGCTCATTACTGCGAAGTGTCGGCTGTCACATACAGCCGACACCCGCATTTTATTGAGCGGGCTGAGCCCGCGAGTCCGCTCCATACTTCCACCTACCCGGCTAGGACGTAGCCATACGTCAAATGTCGGGAAGGGGTTATCCAGGAAGTGAAAAATGTATCTTAGGGGCTGCAGTAACAAAAAAATAAAAAAGCAATACTAACCTATCCTTGCCCCCCAATGATCCAGCGCTGCTACTCGGGTGGCAGTTCAAGTGATTGTTTACATGCAAGTACCATGAAACTGCTGCAGCCAATCAAACTTTAGCGGGGCTCTGTGGTGACCAATCATTTCTGGCATAATGCCAGAAATAGAACATATGGCCCTAGAGCCCACTAATTGGCTACAGCAGTCACATGCTACATGTATCTTAACAAGCACCAGGACTGCCGCCGGAGCGAGATCGCTGGATCACCGTGGGCAAGGATAGGTATGTACTGCTTTGTTTTATTATTTCTTTAATTTGCAGCCCCTAAAAAAATTTGCACTTCCCAGAAAACCCCTTCAAGATAGTCATGTACATTCAATAGCTATTTCGTCAATTCCACTGTATACGTGCACACTCGGCCCTTCTATTTTCCAATGAGGACCCCGGCAGCAGCTTATCTCCTGCAGGAATAAAGAATTGGTAATGTTGAAATCCAACCTGTATGACACACACACACAGTCAGGGAATAGTTGGCAGGCTTTCATACACATGCGATAGTCTGCCATTCCCATCGATAAGGACAGGTTCAACCAACGTGTGTATGGCCAGCTTACAGAATAGGAAGGTCCTCACTGCTGCTCTGAAGAGGACCTGGACCTCTCCAAACTGGGATATCATGCTCAGGTTTTCCATGACTTAGAAGAAAAAGAAATTGACCAAAGGGCATGAGTAGAAGGGCACGGGTATTTCTTTAGTGAATACAGTGCATGTAAAGAAGACTTGTCAGAAGGTCAGGGTTCCTTCACTATCCAGGAATGAGCAATAGTCATTTATTTCTACTCTAGAAATGAGTGTAACCAATAGACGTCTGACCAGAGCAGCAGCCTACGTGGGATAGAGTAATCTGCCACGTACTACAGAACCTTTTTTGTGAGATTGCTGGCTGTGAAAATATATGGGGTAGGAGCCTCTGTCAAGTCCCGCTTACAGTGGTGATCAGCCTGAACTTAATATATTAAAAAGGTACTGCAAAAAATACCTATTCTCCAATAGAAAGCCATTATGACAATCCCTCCCTTTAGCCACGAGTGGTTCAGTATGTACATGGTATAATGGATATGCTCCTTATATTCTATGGAGTGGTAAACCTGCAAATCAAAACGGATTGCACATCTTTTAGTGAGTGGTTCCTTAGAGATTTCCCACTATAGGAAGTGATGATATATCCACTAGGATATGCCATCACCTAAAGAGGTTTTCCCATCAGGGACATTTATGGCATAGTCACAGGATATGCCATAAATGTCAGATAGATGCGGGTCCCACCTCGCTGATCTACGCGGTTTTTCTCTTCATGGTTGGGAATCACATGCGTCAGCCGGAACACAGAGGTAGGACGGGGTTTAGGGGGCCCCTTTGTAGAAATAGGTGCGGGTCCCAGAGGTGGGACCCGCATATAGCTGACATTTATGGCATATCCCGTGGATATATCATAAATGTCCCTGATGGGAAAACCCCTTTAATGATCGATAGTGGTCCGACTGTCAGGATACACAGACTTTGTCCTTCACTAATCCTCCCAGCCACCCATGGCACTGTATTAGAGACAGTCTCACATGAGATTTTTCAGAGGCATATGAAGATACAATAAGGCCTAAAAGACTATGGATGCAGTATCATGGATCCGTTCAACTCGGAGCTTGTCCAGATCTGTAATTCAGCCATATGGATGAACCCAAAGGCGGCAGATGAGCCAAGACTTGGTAGTCACAACCGGTCTACAAACTGAATCTTTATGTTCTTCAAGTTGCACTTTAATTAGCAAAAGGAACATTTACATTAATAGATCTGATGTGTGTAGAAGAGGAATATGTAAATATACCACAAAGTATCTGAAATAGTTTCAAAGATATTCATAAATTCACATTATACTATAGGAATATAATAAAACTGACAGATTCTGTGCACAAAATAACTCAGCAGCAGAGAAATGTTAGATATACGGTGCAGGGTGAGATCTGTAGGGTAAACACACTACACTGGCACTACAGCTGGCAAAGTACCCTGTTACTTTAAGTACTCTTTGTATCACTTGCAGCTTCCATAGGACCTGGACAACACACTAGAAAAATAGGTAACAATGGATTTGTCTCTTCATCTTCACTATGTATGATCACTACAATAACCTCAGTATTCCCATGAAGAGCACCAGACTGTGCATCTATATGTGTGGGCATTGAACGGTGTACACGGAAGTACATGCAGGGAAGGTGTATGGTTAATAATGCCACACTGTAAACATTCCCTTCCCCAGCAGGGCGATGATGACTGTGCACGATGGTGGGGTGATGCTGATAAATAGTGTAATCCCAGCAGGACACACGGCCCTGTAACCCTTCTGCTGCCGGGCTGCTCGTGCATGTAATGTTTGTGCTTATAAGCCAGCGCCCTCCTCACTGCCGGCATCAGGCCTTGTGTACAGTGATAATCCTACCGCAGCCGCATCACCTACACTACAGTGATACAGGGATGGGTAGGGGGTACTGGAGGGGTTGATCCTGCACGGGGAAGTACAGCGGTACAATGACTGACAGTGATGGGGGGGTGATGCTGCACAGGGCAGTATAGCGGGCACTACATATGGGGGTGATGATGCACAGGGCAGTATAATGGAGGGAACACACAATGATCGTGATGTAAAGTGTTGTATCACGCTGATCATGTACCTTCCATCTCCATGTCCTCGGGTTCACTGAGCTGCTGCTCCCCGGGTTTCTGCTGTTGTTGCTGCTGCTGATGGTGGTTCATCTCTCTGGGTTCGGCCTCGATCAATCCTGCTCGCTGCGCCGGCGTAGACTTGGGCTGAAGGCCCGGTTGGGATGGGGCGGAGAGCGGCCTCGGCAGGGCCTGCGCAGCGGCTGCAGCCTGGGCCTTTCCCGCGGGCGCCTGCAGATGAGAGGGAGGAGGGAGAGCGGAGGGAGCTGGCGGCAGGGATACGCGCACGTATTTGCTCGCTATTCGCCCAATTTCGGCGCCTTTATAGGGGTAGGCGCAGGGGATGATGCTCCCCGGGGGCCCTTAGCGGCCGGTCAAGTGACACAATCTGCACGGAGGCGGGCTGATCCGGAGAACCGTCACTGGGCCTGGCAACTCCAGGCGGTGGACAGCTCTTGTACAGCTGCTCTCAGGTTTCACCCCCCTGCTCATTGAGTTGATGTGAGCACAACCGGTGCAGCGGGAGCTCTACGGCCTGACTCTGTCCTGGAGCCCCCACGTCTCATGTAACCCGCTCCACTAACACGCAACACGGCCGACCCCGGGCCGCCTCTTTCCCGAGTACAGGGCGGCAGCAGCGGGCAGCCAGCGTCACCTAGTCCCCGTTCTCCTGTCCCTTTCGTGCTTTGCTCTTTCCCTCTCCTCAGCCTGTGTGTGGAGACGCCAGGCTCTCAAAATGGCGGCTCAGTGAAATGTCACATCCGCATGGGGCAGCGTGAGAGGAGGGAGGGGCGTGAGGGAAGGCGGGGGGAGATAATCAAAGCGTGAGACCGCCACATCCCCTCCCCCTCCCTTCATCGTCTCCCGGTATCTACGCTTCCTCATTGCATGTGTGGCTCCTCGGTGGACGGGAGCCGTTAGCTCTGAATAGTGTCCATATTACACTATACACGGAGAGTCCCGTGTGTGACAAGGTGTATTTTGGTGTCTTCATAGCCCTTACTCTAATGATAGGGATTCACTGACACTTCAGACACCACAGCTGCACCCAGTCTATGACTTCATTTGACCGATGTGTCCGCCATGTTGACATTCTTACTCTATTAGTGGTAAACTAATTTTGCAATGGGATATCACCCAGGGTTGCACCATTCATGAGGAGAGAACTTCGTCCCAGGTGTCGGGTGTACAGACCTTCCCTGCACTTTCCTTCTACAATTTACTCGGGTTGCCACATTTTGCTTTCACATAAGTTTACACAATGACTAGAAGCCCCCCTGACTACCGGATGGGTCAGATTATGTGCTTGGCATGGCTCTATGCCGGCTGCCATCTCTCCCGACTCCCCTATAAATAATCGTGCGTATTTGTAGTAATGAGGAGCGGGTAATAATCAGCTTTGAGACCCTTTTAAGGCCTTATTCACACGGACGTGTCAGTTTTGCGTGTGCAAAAAATGCGTTTTGCGAGCGCAAAAGGTCCGTGTGTCATCAGCATATGATGCGTGGCTGCGTGATTTTCGCGCAGCCGGCATCATTATGACACTGTTTTTATGTTTACAAACATAAAAGCAGAAGGTGCGTTTCTGTTTTCAGTCATTCTTTTTACTTCTGTTGCGCGAATCACGCGCGGCACCCGGAAGTGCTTCCGTGTGCCGAGCGCAATTTGCACGCACCCATTGACTTCAATGGGTGCGTGCTGCGCGACACACGGGCAAGTATAGGACATGTCGTGAGTTTTACGCAGCGGATATACGCTACGTGAAATTCACTGACAGTCTGAATGGCCCCATTCACTTACATAGGTCCGTGCGACACGCGTGAAAATCCCGTGCGTAGCACGGACGTATAACACGTTCGTGTGAATAAGGCCTAAGGCTGTGTTCACATGTCGGAATCAGCGTGGAAAACACCTCGCTTTTGGTTCACAACTGGAATCAGCTCTGTAGTTCAAACAGCGCTGATTTTTCAGCTCCCTAAAACAAATAGCGGCAATGAAACAAAAAAACTCTTAAGCCATCTGTTCCGCTGAAGTAACATGCAACGGATTTATTAAGAGGCGCACACCTCTTAATAAATCTATCGCATCTTTCTGCGGCCTGGTGCTATCCGTTCCCATCCCCCAATCGGATATAAAATAAACAAATTATACTCTCCTCACCGCTCCTCATTGCTTCTCCCCTATGGGTCCCCCCTACATGCTGCGACTCATACAAGGTCCTGATGCCGAACTGCGTCAGGGCCTTCTATGTGACGCAGCAATCAATGTCATGAGTGCTGCGTCACAGACATTGTCCTGATGCTGCCCGGGCACAGCAGGTTGTATAAGCCACGTCATCCTGAGGGGAGAAGAGTAGCTGTTAGGTAAACATTTTTGTTTAAATTATTATTTAATTAACCCCTTAAGAACACGGCCAATTTTAGCCTTGAGGACAGAGCAATTTTTTTTAAAATTCCCTCTTTGCATCCCGACGCTCATAACGCTTTTATTTTTTGTACGACGTAGTTGTATGAGACTTTGTTTTTTGCGGGACGAGTTGTACTTTATGTAGGTACTATTTTTTGGTACAAATACATTATCGTTTAATTTCTATACATTTTTAATTAGATTAAAATGCAGAAAAAAAGCAGTTCTGCAGCAGTTTTAATATTTATTTTTTTACACCATACACCGATCATCATAAATAATGTTATACATTTGTTGTACAGGTTGTTACGGTCGTGGCGATACCAAATATGTCTGTATTATTTTAAAAAGTTTATTATAAAAAAATGTGTGTTTCTGTGTATTTTATTTACTTTTTATTTATTTATTTACCATTATTTTTTTTTACATTCATTTTACTTTTTTTTTTTAATCCCATAAAGGGATTTATCATTTTGACTTTTATTTTGTAACTGCAATGTACTGGCATAGATCTATATGCCAGTACATTAGCCTGTTACTGATCGTACACAGGCAGTTGTTAGGGCATACCTCAGTATGCCCTAACAACAGGAAATATGTTCAGACAGCCCTGGGGTCCTTCACTGCACCCTGGGCTGTCTGGCCATACGAGTTGTGGACTTTGATCGCGTCACAGTTATTTTCTGTGACGCGATCAATGTGCAGTCCCCTCTCTTTGAACGCCGCGATCAGCTGTCATCGCGGCGTTCAAAGGGTTAACAGCGGAGAGAAGATGTTTCTCTTTTCTCCGCTGTCAGAGCGGGGCCCTGGCTGTGTATTACAGCCGTTGCCCCGCTCTCGATCGCGCGCACAGACGGCTGTCACACAGGACGAGAATGCTCGTCCTAATGCGCGAAGTGCTCGCCGCTCAGGACGAGCATACTCGTCCTGTGTCGGCAACCAGTTAATTGTCCAAAGCTAGGAGCTGGCCCGGCCTCCTTTTGTGAAGCCACACCCCTGTCCAAAAAAGGCCAAAAGTTGCAATTCGCACTGCAAGTCTCGACTTTTGGGCCCTTTTGCGACAAAGGTTGATAAATTCCCTCGAATGTAAAACACAGTTGCAACAAATTAGGCCATATCTCAAACTGGAAACTATGGACGGCCCCATGCACACGACCATAAAAAATCTCCGTAATTGCGGACCGTATTTACGGACGCGCCCGGTTCCATTGACCGAGGACACCTTTCCGTTTCGCTACTGATAGGTGTCCATGCTGTAGAACCATGCTGGGAATTATGAAGCATGTCCTACTTTTCGTTTTTTACTTTGTATGGGAGCATGGCCCGAAAACACGGCCCACGACCGGCCATGCCCGTATCCGCGGGCCGTAATTACGGGACGGCCGTGTGCATGAGGCCGAGGAGAAGTGTCCAGATGGGATAGGTAATAATTTATAGATCAGCGGGGATCCCACCGCTGGGACCCCCATCCCTCTGAACCAGGACAACTACTGTATGGAGCTGTGGCCAAGTCAGCATATTCGGCTGTTTCCATATCTCCATATAGTTGTATAAAGTAGTCGCGTGCATGCATGGCCACCACTATATGCAACTCCTCCCCTCCATAACCAACCTGGTGGAGAGGGACAGGATTCCCTTGTTCTGCTGATTGGTGGGGTCCCAGTGGTTGGATATCCAGTGATCTAACATTTCTAATGTGCTAAGACCCCTAATGTTGTTATCATACTATGCTGCCCTGTTTAACCCCTCCCTGACACTTGACGTAAGTATATGTCATAGTCAGTGGGGGGGAGTATGAAACAGGCTCATGGGCTAAGACCGCTCTGTATATTACAGCTGACCTCTCGCACTAAGGCCTGGTTTACACGAGCGTGTGCGTTTTGCGCACGCAAAGGGCACTTAACAGCTCCGTGTGGCAGCCCCATATGATGCCGCCATCATTATGACACTCCGTTTGGATGTTTGTAAATAGAAAAGCACGTGGTGCTTTTCTGTTTACATTCATAGTTTGACAGCTGTTGCACGAATCACGCGCGTCACACGGAAGTGCTTCCGTGTGGCATGCGTGATTTTCACGCACCCATTGACTTCAGTGGGTGCGTGATGCGCGAACAACGCACAAATATAGGACGTGAGTTTTTCGCAGCGGACTCATGCTGCGCAAAAATCACGGACTGTCTGCACTGCCCCATAGACTAACATAGGTCCGTACAACACCCGTGAAAATCACTCGCGTTGCATGGACGTATATCACGCTCGTGTAAACGAGCCCTAAGGGCGGATTCACACGAGCGTGTGCGTTTTTGCGCATGCAAAAAACGCTGCGTTTGGCGTGCGCAAAAGGCACTTAACAGCTCCGTGTGTCATCACATAGGATGCGTGGCTGTGTGATTTTCGCGCAGCCGCCATCATTATGACACTCCGTTTGGATGTTTGTAAACAGAAAAGCACGTGGTGCTTTTCTGTTTCCAAACATAATTTTGACTGCTGTTGCGCGAATAACGTGCATCCCACGGAAGTGCTTCCGTGTGGTGCGTGTGATTTTCACGCGCCCATTGACTTCAATGGGTGCGTGATGCGCGAACAACGCAGAAAAATAGGACCTGTCGTGAGTTTTACGCAGCGGAATCACGCTACGCAAAAATCACGGACAGTCTGCACTGCCCCATAGACTTGCATAGGTCCGTGCGACACGCGTGAAAAGCACGCGGGTGGCACGGACGTATATCGCATTCGTGTAAATCCGCCCTAATACAAGCCCTCGAACGCGCAATCGAAGGAAAAATAAAAAAGTTATGGCTCTCAGAATATGGCGACAGAACAAATTTTCTTTTTAAGGCTGGATTCACACGAGCATGTTACGTCCGTAATGGACGGAACGTATTTCGGCCGCTAATCCCGGACCGAACACAGTGCAGGGAGCCGGGCTCCTAGCATCATAGTTATGTACGACGCTATGAGTCCCTGCCTCGCTGCCGGACAACTGTCCCGTACTGAAAACATGATTGTGGACTTAGACCCAAGAGAGAGGTAAGTCTCCTATTATATAGGCATAATGTTCAGTGTAGGGACCCCCTGTATGAGGCTGCCTTGTCGTGGCAGATGGGCTCGCATAATTTGATCAAACTGAGTGCTAAGAACATCACATTAGGGCCTTATTCACACGAATGTGTTATACGTTCGTGTGACGGCCGTTAGAAAAACGTCCGTCACACGGACCTATATAATTCAATGGGCCATTCACATGGCCGTTGTTTCAACGGGCCGTGTAAAGGGTCCGTGAGAAAATAGGACATGTCCTCTATTTTTTCACGCATCCCTCCATAGACTAGTCTATGGGCGATGCGTTATAACGCGTCCCACAGCGCAGAGCACGAATGCACCTCAGACGTGAAAAACAGCCGTGATGCGCAATGCTTGTGTGAATCCGGCCTTATAAGTGTAATAAATATAGCAGTAATCCAAATTAAAATAATAAAAATGTATAATAAATATAAAAAGTATGTATGTATATATATATCTTATCGCCCACAGTGTGCATCTGCATCCTTTTCTGTCATGAAACATGCTGCATAAAAGTCCCAGCAGATTAGCACTTGCATATTTATTTCATGTTTCAGGAGAAGCTGACTAAGGCCTCATGCACACGACCGTGCTCGTAATTACGACTCGTAATTACGAGCACGGGCAGCCGGCCGCTTTTCGGAGCCGTGCTGCCATTATAAAGTATAGCAGCACGGCCCGTAAAATAGAAAAATAGAACATGTTCTATTTTTTTAACGGCACGGGCAACTTCCCGTGAGAAAACGGGAAGGTACCCGTGGCTAACAGAAGTCTATGAGCCCGTTATTGCGGGTCGTAATTACGACCCGCAATAACGGGTGTTTTTACGGGCGTGTGCATGAGGCCTAACCATGTTGTTTGTACTCTTAGGCTGGGTTCACACAAGGTCATTACATCCGTAATGGACGAAACGTATTTCGGCCGCAAGTCCCGGACCGAACACACTGCAGGGAGCCGGGCTCCTAGCATCATAGTTATGTACGACGCTAGGATTCCCTGCCTCGCTGCAGGACAACTGTCCCGTACTGTAATCATGTTTTCAGTACGGGACAGTAGTTCCACGGAGAGGCAGGGACTCCTAACATCGTACATAACTATGATGCTAGGAGCCCGGCTCCCTGCAGTGTGTTCGGTCCGGGATTTGCGGCCGAAATACGTTCCGTCCATTACGGACGTAACATGCTCGTGTGAACCCAGCATTAGAATATCACAGCACAAAAATTTTTATTTTAACAAATAGTCATTTTTTTAAGCCCTTTCCGGCATCCGCCGTATATATACAGCGCACGTCGGGTGGGGGAGTATGGAGCGGGCTCATGGGCCGAGCCCGCTTCGTAGAGCGAACTTGTTGTCTGTGTGTTACAACCAACACTTCAGGGTAACGAGTGGGATCCTACTCGATCCCGCTAGTTGAATCCGTTAAATGCCGTGGTCAATAGTGACCGCGGCATTGAAATTACTAAAAATAATTCAAATTAGGGGGGGCGGCCCCCTGTATCTTTTCACCGGCGTAATCGGGAGGTGCTGTTGGTTGGCATGGCAGCCTGGGGGCCATCTTTGTACACCTATGAAGCTCTGCCTCCGGAAAGGCTTCATAGCAGACTGCCAGTATCACAATATACTGCAATACATTAGTATTGCATCATGCAAGCGATCGCTAGTTCAAGTCCCCTAGGGGGACAAGTAAAAAAAACAGTAAAATAAGTTTTTTTTAATAAATGTAAAAAAAAATGATGTTAAAAAAAATTTTTTGCATAACTGGTATCGACGCATCCGTAAAAGTCTGAACTATTACAATATTGTTATATTTAGTTCGTACAGTGCACGCTGTAATAAATAAAATAACGCTAGAATCGCTTTTTTTTTGTCACTTCATCTCGCACAAAAAATGGAATAAAAAGTGACCAAAAAGTCTCATGTACCTTAAAATGGTACCAATAGAAACTACAGGTCGCCCAGCAACAAAATAAGCCCTCATATTGCTCAATCGACACGAAAAATTAAAAAGTTAAATAAAAAAGTTATGGCTCTCAGAATATGGCGACAAAACTCAAATTTTATTTTTAGCAGTCAGTTTTTTCCTTGTAAAAATAGTAAAACTATATAAATTTGGTATCGCTCTAATCGTATTGAAATGCAGAATAAAGTTTTTGGTCACTAAGCCCTACAAATATTGGAATAAAAAGTGATCAAAAAGTCGCATGTATCCAAAAATGGCACCTATATAAACTATAGCTCGTCTCGCAAAAAACAATTCCCCATACAGCTCCGTCGATGAATAAATTAAACGTTATGGTTCTCACAACTTGGCGACAGAAAAAATACATTCTTTTTACAAAAGTAATTTTATTGTGCAAAAAGTTGTAAAACGTAAAAAAGTGCTATAAATTAGGTATCGCCGGAATCGTACTGACCCGCAGAATAAAGTTAACATGTAATTTATAACGCATGGTGAACGCTGTATAATAAAAAACTATGTCAGAATTGCTATTTTTTGGTCAGCTTGGCTGTCAAAAAATAGGATAAAAAGTGGTCAAAAAGTCGCATGTACCCCAAAATGGTACCAATAAAAACTATAGCTCGTCCCGCAAAAAAACAGCCCTCATACCATTACGTCTATGAAAAAATAAACTAGTTAAGGCTCCAATAAGTCAGGAAAGAAAAATATACAGTAGTGCAGGCCCGAGGGGAACATTTCTTCTGTTTCAAGAGGTGAATTATCAAGGCCCTAAAATTAGGGAACCAGGAAGGGGAGGGCCAAAACATATCTGCTGGAAGCGACGGTGCCCGTATTATACCAGGACAACACTTCCCAGCAAAATTCCCCAAACTGCAAAGGTGCGAAGTATGGACCAGAAGGGGGATTAGGAAGGACATTTATCAGAGCGACACTGGCATGTGCATAAAGGATTGTGTCACAGCGTAACACACATCTATGGATTATTTTACTGTTTTTTAATAACCCAATTATTATACCACCTGACTATGCCCCTGTTCTATGCTGCCCAGGTTACATATGCCCCCACATTATAAACGGAAACACCAGAAATGCTCAAACAAACCTACTACCAAGCAAATCCACGCTCCAAAAGCCAAATGGTGCTCCCTCCACTCTGAACCCTACAGCAGCCCAAACAGCAGTTTACTCCTACATATATGGCATCGCCATACCCGGCAGAACCCTTTTCACAATTTTTGGCATGTGTGTCTCCAGTGGCACAAGCTGGGCATTACATATTTGCCACTGAAATAGCATATCTAGGGAAAAAATTCAATTTTTACTGTGCACCATCTGCAGCGCATTCATTTATGGAAACGTCCTATAGGGTGAAAATGCTCACTACACCCCTTAATAAATGCCTTGGGTGCATTTTCCAAAATGGGGTCACTTCTCAGGGGTTTCTTTTATTATTTCACATCAGAGCCTCTGCAATTGTGAACCAAGTCTTTGTAAATCACCAAATTAGGCCTCAATTTTACATGGTACTCTTTCACGCTTGAGCTCTGTCAAATGGCCAAGCAAAAGATTAGGGCCACATGTAGGGTGTTTCTAACAATGGGAAACACAGCATAATAATTAGAGAGCTGTCTTGTTATGGTGGCACAAGCTGGGCACCACATATTGGCATATGGAAAAAAAAATGTTCACTCTGCAACATCGAGTGCACACTAATTTCTGCAAAACACCTGCAGGGTTAACATGCCCAATACAACCCTAGGTGAATACCTTTAGGGGGTGTAGTTTCCAAAATGTGCTCACTTCTGGGTCTTTTTTACTGTTTTGGTCCCACAGGGGCTTTGCATATGCGACATAACACCCAGAAACCAATCCAGCAAAATCTACACTCCAAAAGCCAAATGGCACTCCTTCCCTTATGAGCCCTACTGTGTGCCCAAACAGCAGTTTATGACCTCATATGGGGTATTGCCGTACTCGGGAGAAATTGCTTTACAAATGTTGGTGTTCTTTTTTTCCTTTATTTGTTGAGAAAATGAAGAATTTTGAGCTAAAGCTACGTCTTATTGAAGAAAAGGGATTGTTTTTATTTTCACTGCCCAAATCGAATAAATTCTATGAAACACCTGTGGGGTCAAAATGCTCACTACACCCCTAGATGAATTCCTCAAGGGGTGTAGTTTCCCAAATGGAGTCTCTTTTTGGATGTTTTCATTGTTTTGTCCCCTCAGGGGCTTTGCAAATGCGACATGGCCTCTGTAAAGCATTCCAACAAAATGTGATTTCCAAAAGCCAAATAGCACTCTTTTTCTTTTAAGCCCTGCCGTGTGTACAAACAGCTGTCTATGACCACATGTGGGGTATTTTTTTACTCGGGAGAAATTGGTTTACAAATTTTGCGGTGCTTTTTCCCCTTTAGTCCTTGTGGAAATGAAAACAAATTAGCTAAACTTAAATTTTCTTTGAAAAAATTTAGATTAATATTTTTACGGCCCATTTCCAATAATTTCTGCAATAAACCTGTGGGGTCAAAATGCTCACTATACCCCTAGATAATTTCCTTGAGGTGTGTAGTTTCCCAAATGGGGTCACTTTTGTGGGATTTCCACTGTTCTGGCACCGCAAGAGCCCTTCCAACCTGACATGGTGCCTAAAATATATTCTAATAAAAAGAAGGCCCCAAAATCCCCAAGGTGCTCCTTTGCTTCTGAGGCCTGTGCTTCAGTACATTACCACACTACGGCCACATGTGGGATATTTCTTAAATCTGCAGAACCTGGGCAATAAATATTGAGTTGCATTTCTCTTGTAAAAGTTTTGTGTTACAAAGAAAATGGATTAAAAATGAATTTCTGCAAAAACAAATTAGATTTGTAAATTTCACCTCTACTTTGCTTTAATTCCTGTGAAACATCTAAAGGGTTAAGAAACTTTCTGTTTTGAATACTTTGAGGGGTGATGTTTTTAAAATGGGGTGACTTATTGGGTGTTTCTAATATATAAGACCCTCAAAGCCACTTCACAACTGAACTGGCCCCTGCAAAAATAGCCTTTTGACATTTTCTTGAAAATGTGAGAAATTGCTGCTAAAGTTGTAAGCCTTGTAATGTCCTAGAAAAATAAAAGGATGTTCAAAAAAACGGTGCCAATCTAAAGTAGACATATGAGGGATGATAATTAGCAACAATTTTGTTTGGTAGAACTGCCTGTCTTCCAAGCAGATACATTTAAATTTAGAAAAATGCTAATTTTTGAAATTTTTCGCTAGATTTTGGTGTTTTTCAGAATTAAATACTGAATGTATCAAGCAAATTTTGCAAGTGACATAAAGTCCAATGTGTCACGAGAAAACAATCTCAGTACCGCTTGGATAGGTAAAAGCATTCCGAAGTTATTACCACATAAAGTGAAACATGTCAGATTTTAATAATGAGGCTATCAGGAAGGTCAATTGTGGCTAAAGTGGGAAGGGGTTAATAATATTTAAATTATAAAAAAAACTGGAAACAATATATATCAAACATCTTTAATTTATTCAGTATGGAGTATGAGCTCCACGTACAGAAATACATGTACTTACACGCCTTGGCATGCTTTTAATGAGGTTATTATTGATTGTCTGAGGAGTGTTATGCCCCACTAAATGCACTTGGGAACGCAAATGTAAAGGATCTGCCAGGCACAGCTTCGGGGTTAACGCCCATAGATAATCAGTCTGCACCTGCTTCTATGTCTGTGAGACTGACTCCATATTCCACCACTCAGGGTGGCAGGCTTAGGAGTGGGAGAACCTATCACAGCCTGGCCAGACGGAGCTAGCTCCCGCCCTCTGTCTATTTATACCTGCCTTTCCTGTTCCTCCTTTGCTTGTGATTCTTCTCGTTTGGTTTCCTGGCCCTGCTGCAGCTTCTTGTACCATTGACCTTGCTTCATATTGACCCCGGCTTGCTGACTACTCTCCTGCTCTGCGTTTGGTACCTCGTACACTCCTGGTTTGACTCGGCTTGTTTACTACTCTTCTGCTCTGCGTTTGGCACCTCGTACTCTCCTGGTTTGACTCGTCTTGTTCACTTCTCTTGTTTCTCACGGTGTTGCCGTGGGCAACTGCCCCTTCTCCCCATAGCTCTGTGTACCCTTGTCTGTTTGTCTGTCGTGCACTTATTGAGCGTAGGGACCGTCGCCCAGTTGTACCCCGTCGCCTAGGGCGGGTCGTTGCAAGTAGGCAGGGACTGAGTGGTGGGTAGATTAGGGCTCACTTGTCTGTCTCCCCACCCCCATCATTACATAATCGCAAGCCCATACCTAGTCTACCCTGGTCCCTGACACCACTATGGACCCCCTTGAGACCCTGGCTCAGCAAATGCAGGGTCTCTCCCTACAGGTCCAGGCCCTGGCTCAGAGGGTCAACCAGCCTGATGCTACCATGGTAGTCCCCCTCACCTCACCTCTTGAACCCCACCTCAAGTTGCCCGACCGGTTCTCAGGGGACCGGAAGACTTTTCTCTCCTTTCGGGAGAGTTGTAGGCTCTATTTTCGTTTAAAGCCCCACTCCTCAGGTTCTGAGAGCCAGCGGGTGGGTATAATTATGTCCCGGCTCCAGGAAGGGCCCCAAGAATGGGCCTTCTCCTTGGCTCCTGACGCCCCTGAACTTTCCTCCGTTGATCTTTTCTTTTCTGCTCTCGGACTCATCTATGACGAGACTGACAAGACTGCTTTTGCCGAGAGTCAGCTGGTGACCTTACGTCAGGGTAAGAGACCTGTTGAGGAGTATTGCTCTGACTTTAGGAAGTGGTGCGTAGCTTCTCGGTGGAATGACCCTGCCTTAAGGTGCCAGTTTAGGTTGGGTCTGTCGAACGCCCTGAAAGAACTGCTAGTTAGTTATCCCTCTTCTGACTCCCTAGACCAGGTTATGGCTTTAGCGGTACGACTTGACCGACGTCTCAGGGAACGACGACTTGAACGTCTTGATGTTTTCTCCTCTGATTCCCCCATGATGCCTCCCGAGGTTCCGTTGCTTCGTTCCTCCCCGGAAGACTCGGAGGTACCTATGCAACTCTGGGCCTCCGTGTCCCCCCAACAACGTAGAGATTTCCGCAGGAAGAATGGTCTCTGCTTCTACTGTGGGGATGACAAGCATCAAGTGAACAACTGTCCTAAGCGTAAGAATGCAGCCGGAGAACTTCCGCGCCTAAGTGATCATCGGGGAGGTCACTTGGGCGCACAGGTATTTCCCGTAAATATGAAACGTAATAAAATCTTGCTTCCCTTTCAGGTCTCTTTTGGTGGTAGGTCTGCTACCGGCAGTGCCTTAGTGGATTCAGGGTCTTCTGCTAATATCATGTCTGTGGAATTTGCTATGTCTCTAGCTATGCCTTTGATTGATTTGCCTAAACCTGTCCCGGTAGTGGGTATCGACTCCACTCCTCTTGCTAATGGTTATTTTACACAGCATACTACTGTTTTTGAACTCCTTGTTGGCTCCATGCATTTGGAGCAGTGCTCTGTACTGTTAATGCAGGGATTATCGTCCGATTTGGTTTTAGGCCTTCCCTGGTTGCAGTTGCATAATCCCACGTTTGACTGGAATTCTGGGGACCTTACCAAGTGGGGTAATGAATGCTTGACGTCATGTTTTTCTGTTAATTCTATTTCTCCCCCTGAGGTGGTGAACACGCTACCTGAGTTTGTTCAGGAGTTCGCCGACGTTTTCTCTGAGGAGGCCTCCGAAGTGTTACCTCCTCATAGAGAATATGATTGCGCAATCAATTTGGTACCAGGAGCTAAGCTCCCTAAGGGTAGGATATTTAATCTCTCTTGTCCCGAACGTGAAGCCATGAGAGAGTATATCCAGGAATGCCTGGCCAAGGGTTACATTCGCCCCTCTACTTCTCCGGTAGGTGCTGGCTTCTTCTTCGTAGGGAAGAAGGATGGTGGTCTTAGGCCATGCATTGACTACCGAAGCTTGAATAAGGTCACTGTAAGGAACCAGTATCCCCTTCCTCTTATTCCTGATCTCTTTAATCAGGTTCAGGGGGCCCAATGGTTCTCTAAGTTTGATCTACGGGGGGCGTATAACCTTATCCGCATCAAAGAGGGGGATAAGTGGAAGACTGCGTTTAACACGCCCGAAGGTCATTTCGAATACCTCGTTATGCCCTTTGGGTTATGTAATGCTCCCGCGGTCTTCCAGAATTTCATAAATGAGATTTTAAGAGACTACCTGGGGTTATTTCTTGTAGTGTACCTTGATGACATACTTGTGTTTTCCAAGGACTGGTCCTCCCACATTGAGCATGTCAGGAAGGTGCTCCTGGTCCTTCGAGAAAACTGTTTGCAAAGACCGAAAAATGTGTGTTTGGGGTGCAGGAGATACCATTTTTTGGGCCAAATCCTCACTCCTCATGAATTCCGCATGGACCCCGCCAAGGTCCAGGCTGTTGCGGTATGGGTCCAACCTGCCTCCCTGAAGGCGTTACAGTGCTTCCTGGGGTTCGCTAATTATTACAGGAGGTTTATTGCTAACTTCTCGGTCATCGCTAAACCTCTTACGGATCTTACTCGCAAAGGTGCTGATCTCCTCCACTGGCCTCCTGAGGCTGTCCAGGCTTTTGAGGTTCTTAAGAAGTGCTTTATCTCGGCCCCAGTGCTGGTTCAGCCCAACCAAATGGAGCCATTTATCGTGGAGGTTGACGCGTCCGAGGTGGGAGTGGGGGCTGTCTTCTCCCAGGGTACCAGGTCCCTCACCCATCTCCGTCCCTGTGCCTACTTCTCCAGGAAGTTTTCACCCACTGAGAGTAACTATGATATTGGCAACCGCGAACTCTTAGCCATTAAATGGGCATTTGAAGAGTGGAGCCACTTCCTGGAGGGGGCTAGGCACCAGGTAACGGTCCTTACCGACCACAAGAATCTGGTTTTCCTAGAATCTGCCCGGAGGCTAAACCCGAGACAAGCTCGTTGGGCGTTATTTTTTACCAGATTCAACTTTGTGGTTACCTATAGGGCTGGGTCTAAAAATGTTAAGGCTGATGCACTGTCGCGTAGCTTCATGGCCAGCCCTCCTTCGGAGGAAGATCCTGCTTGTATTTTGCCTCCAGGTATAATCATTTCAGCTATTGATTTTGATTTAGTCTCTGAAATTGCGGTTGATCAAGGTTCAGCTCCCGGGAGCCTTCCTGAGAACAAGCTGTTTGTTCCCCTGCAATTCCGGCTAAGGGTACTTAGGGAAAATCATGACTCTGCACTATCTGGCCATCTAGGCATCCTGGGTACCAAGCACCTCATTGCCAGAAACTATTGGTGGCCTGGGTTGCCTAAAGACGTTAAGGCCTACGTCGCCGCTTGTGAAGTTTGTGCTAGGTCCAAGACTCCCAGGTCCCGACCAGCGGGCTTACTATGTTCTTTGCCCATTCCCCAGAGACCTTGGACCCATATCGCCATGGATTTTATCACCCATTTGCCTCCATCTCAAGGCAAGTCGGTGGTGCGGGTTGTAGTAGACCGCTTCAGTAAGATGTGCCACTTTGTGCCCCTCAAAAAACGACCCAATGCTAAGACGTTAGCTACCTTGTTTGTCAAACACATCCTGCGTCTCCATGGGGTCCCTGTAAATATTGTTTCTGATAAAGGGGTACAATTTGTTTCATTGTTTTGGAGAGCCTTCTGTAAAAAGTTGGAGATTGATCTGTCCTTCTCCTCTGCCTTCCATCCTGAAACTAATGGCCAAACTGAGAGGACTAATCAATCTCTAGAACAATATTTAAGGTGTTTTATCTCTGACTGTCAATATGATTGGGTCTCATTTATTCCCCTCGCCGAATTTTCCCTTAATAACCGGGTCAGTAACTCGTCAGGGGTCTCCCCCTTTTTCTGTAATTTTGGGTTTAATCCACGGTTCTCTTCCGTTTCACCTGGTAGTTCCAACAATCCCGAGGTAGAGGTCGTTCATCGAGAACTGTGCACAGTCTGGGCTCAGGTTCAGAAGAAGTTAGAGGCGTCCCAGAGCATACAAAAAACTCAGGCAGATAGAAAACGTTCTGCTAACCCCTTGTTTATGGTCGGGGATCTGGTGTGGCTATCGTCTAAAAATTTGCGCCTTAAGGTCCCGTCCAAGAAGTTTGCTCCCCGGTTTATAGGGCCGTACAAGGTCATTGAAGTCCTCAATCCTGTCTCCTTCCGACTGGAGTTGCCCCCATCTTTTCGAGTACACAACGTGTTCCATGCCTCCCTCCTTAAACACTGCTCCCCTTCCTTGGCTCCCTCGAGGAAACCTCCGGTCCCTGTTCTCACCCCTGAGGGGGCAGAATTCGAGTTGGCCAAGATTGTGGACAGCAGGATGGTCCAAGGCTCCCTCCAGTACCTGGTCCATTGGAGAGGATACGGGCCTGAGGAGAGGACTTGGGTACCCGCTCGGGATGTTCACGCTGGGATATTGGTCAGGAGGTTTCACCTTCGTTTCCCCAGTAAACCAGGTCCACTTAGAAAGGGTCCGGTGGCCCCTCATAAAAGGGGGGGTACTGTCAAGGATCTGCCAGGCACAGCTTCGGGGTTAACGCCCATAGATAATCAGTCTGCACCTGCTTCTATGTCTGTGAGACTGACTCCATCTTCCACCACTCAGGGTGGCAGGCTTAGGAGTGGGAGAACCTATCACAGCCTGGCCAGACGGAGCTAGCTCTCGCCCTCTGTCTATTTATACTTGCCTTTCCTGTTCCTCCTTTGCTTGTGATTCTTCTCATTTGGTTTCCTGGCCCTGCTGCAGCTTCTTGTACCATTGTCCTTGCTTCAAATTGACCCCGGCTTGCTGACTACTCTCCTGCTCTGCGTTTGGTACCTCGTACACTCCTGGTTTGACTCGGCTTGTTTACTACTCTTCTGCTCTGCGTTTGGCACCTCGTACTCTCCTGGTTTGACTCGGCTTGTTCCCTTCTCTTGTTGCTCACGGTGTTGCCGTGGGCAACTGCCCCTTCTCCCCCTAGCTCTGTGTACCCTTGTCTGTTTGTCTGTCGTGCACTTATTGAGCGTAGGGACCGTCGCCCAGTTGTACCCCGTCGCCTAGGGCGGGTCGTTGCAAGTAGGCAGGGACTGAGTGGTGGGTAGATTAGGGCTCACTTGTCTGTCTCCCCACCCCCGTCATTACAGCAAATCACCAAAATTGGCTGCTGGCAGCTCCCTTTGTAATTGCCGACCAATGACGTCCCAGATGTGCTCGATTGTAGACAAGTCCGGCGGCGCTGCAGGCCTTGGTAGCATGCGGCCTGGCCTTGTCCTGTTGAACAAAAACGGCTCCTGGGACACTTTGGAGAAATGGCTGTGCAACTGGTTCCACTACAAAATCAATATAACGCCGTGCTATTAGTATACCTGAAATGAAGACTAGAAGGGTCCGGCTAACATACATTAGGCCACCCCACACTATAATCCTGGGTGTAGGACCGGTGTGACGTTCCTTTGTGAAGGCCTCTTCATGGCATTGCCCATGTGGTCTCCAGACCAATCTCCGTCTTTCATTGCGTCTGAGACAAAAGGGGGATAGACCTCCATTCCCGTCTTACTGCGCACCATGATAGCCTTGGAGAGCAGTGGCGTGTAGTCAATGGAACACCTGTAGCTGGACGTCTGCATCGTAGCCCAATGTCGTGAAAACGCCTTATGATGGTTTGTGTCGACACTGGTTGCCGTCCTAGGCCTGAATCGTCCAATTTCACTTGCAGTAAAGAATAGATCACTACACACCATTCTTCCAAACAGATGATCCGTCTGTGCTGAGGTTTGCCTTCGCGCACCTCTTGCTGTCATTCCCGTTTGTTGTTGTTCTCCCAACCTCCAGGGTACGCAACATTGAACAGTGCTGACATCTCGGCCTAGGCACGTAGTGCTCTGCCGGAGTGATAAACCAAGGTCCCTCAGTTCAAGGATTCTGTCCCTGTCAGTTTGCGACAAGTGGTGATAACTGGCACGTCGATGAACAGGAGGCATCGCACATTCATCCCACACCACTCATGTGGCTAAAAATTTGCTTTCAATCTGGCTTTTATGTCCCTCCCACATGCCACAGATTGGATCTAGTTGCTTGAAAATTTGGTAATTTGCAAATCTTAGCGACACCTGCTACTTTATCGATTTGCATAACCTTACGGCTTGCCCTTGGTGTTGCAATTTGAATGTTGAGGAGTGTAATGTTGGTATCGCCATAATTGTATGGACTGTCAGAATAAAGTTAACATGTCATATTTACTGCACAGTGAATGCTGTAGAAACAAAACCCAAAAAGAAGGGAGGATTCCGTCTTTATTTTCTATTCCACCCGAGAAATATTTTTTTTCCTTTTTTTTTCAGTACATTACATGCTATAATAAATTGTATCGGTAAAAAAATGCAACTAATTGCGCAAAAAACAAGCCCTCATAAGGCTGTGGACGGAAAATAAAAAGGTTATGTTAGATAACGCCATACAGCCCCCCCTGTAGATAACGCCATACAGCCTCCTCTGTAGTTAACGCAATACAGCCCACCCTGTAGTTAATGCCATACAGACCCCTTTGTAAATAGCGCCATACAGCCCCCCCTGTAGATAACGCCATACAGCCCACCCTGTAGATAACGCCATACAGCCCCCCTGTAGATAACGCCATACAGACCCCTTTGTAAATAGCACCATACAGCCCCCCTGTAGATAACGCCATACAGCCCACCCTGTAGATAACGCCATACAGCCCCCCTGAAGATAGCGCCATACAGCCCCCCCTGTAGATAGCGCCATACAGCCCCCCTGTATTTAACGCCATACAGCCACCCCTGTAGATAACGCCATACAGCCCCCCCTGTAGGTAACGCTATACAGCCCCCCTGTGGTTAACGCCATACAGCCTCCCCTGTAGGTAACGCTATACAGCCCCCCCTGTAGGTAACTCTATACAGCCCCCCCTGTAGGTAACGCCATACAGCCCCCTCTGTAGATAACGCCATACAGCCCACCCTGTAGATAACGCCATACAGCCCCCCTGTAGATAGCGCCATACAGCCCCCCCTGTAGATAGCGCCATACAGCCCCCCTGTAGGTAACGCCATACAGCCCCCCTGTAGGTAACGCCATACAGCCCCCCCGTAGGTAACGCCATACAGCCCCCCTGTAGGTAACGCTATACAGCCCCCCTGTAGGTAACGCAATACAGCCCCCCTGTAGGTAACGCTATACAGCCCCCCCTGTAGGTAACGCCATGCAGCCCCAACCCCCCAAAAAAATCCGACCTATAGTGTGTCCTACAAAAGTCATGTATCCCCTATCCACAGGATAGGGGATACATGTGTGATCGCTGGCACTGATAAGGAGAACGGGGGACCGAAAGTCCCCCGAAGTTCTCCATGACTAACCTTGACTAACCTTCCGGAGTCTGCGCAGCTCAATAAAAATTAAAGGAGCGCTGGTCACGCATGCGCACAAGCGCGACCGGCGCTCCATTCATTTTTACGGAGCTGCCGACACAGACCCCGGAAGTCCGAGGTTTCTCATGGAGAACTTCAGGGGACTTTCGGTCCCCCGTTCTCCCTATCGCTGCCAGCGATCACACATGTATCCCCTATCCTGTGGATAGGGGATACATGTCTTATGTAGGAACAACCCTTTTAATGGCAGAGCGGGGAGATACCTCCCTGCTCTGCCATTGTGTTCAGTGGCGTCGCGCTGTAGCAGCCATAGCGGCAGCTAGCGGAGCCTCCGGCCATGGTGGGGGCCCATGCCGGCGGGCGACACGGGCCTCCTCATGCCGCAGGCCCCGTAGCAGCCGCTACGGCTGCTATAGCGGTAGTTACGCCACTGCTGCAATTTTAATTGACAGCTTTTATTAACCTTTTTTTTTTTTCAGCCATTCCTTGTTTTGGCCGCAAAATGCATCAAAATGCAAAGTATGAAATGGGCCTGGGAGGGCAAATGGTCCCTCTGCCCATATGAGGAGACCAGTACTGTGACTCACATGTGATAGTTTAGGGGCCCTGTTGCAGATTTTGTATTGGTGCCCAGGAGCTTCAATTTGCCTCTGTTTTAATGATAGGTAAATTATAGACCTGGCAGTTTGCCAATTTTTTTCCATGATTGTCTAACAATAACTTTGAATTTTTTTTCCCCATGTATGTGTGAATTAGCATTTTTTTGCATACAGAACAAACTTTAAGGCCCAGTTCACACTGAGTTATTTGGCGTTAATTTTAACGCGGAAACTGCATTGGAATCAGCGCTAAAAAACTGCTGAAATCGCCACCCATTGATTTCAATGGGAGGTGGAGGCGTTTTTTGTCCGGGGCGGCTTTCAGCGACTTGCGGGGGAAAAAAAGCGGCATGTCCTTTCTTGCCACGGTTACGCCACTGACCTCTCATTGAAATCAATTGGAGGCAGAAAAAGTTTTTTTCGCTGCATTTTTTGCCCACGATCCACAACGGCCATGGGCGAAAAATGATGCGAAACTGCGGCAAAAATGCGCAGGCATATCAAAATCAGCCTCAAAATTCATTCAGGCTTAAAGAGGCTCTGTCACCAGATTTTGCAACCCCTATCTGCTATTGCAGCAGATAGGCGCTGCAATGTAGATTACAGTAACGTTTTTATTTTTGAAAAACGAGCATTTTTGGTTAAGTTATGACCATTTTTGTATTTAAGCAAATGAGGCTTGCAAAAGTCCAAGTGGGCGTGTTTAAAGTAAAAGTCCAAGTGGGCGTGTATTATGTGCGTACATCGGGGCGTTTTTACTACTTTTACTAGCTGGGCGTTCTGACGAGAAGTATCATCCACTTCTCTTCAGAACGCCCAGCTTCTGGCAGTGTAGACACAGAGCGTGTTCTCGAGAGATCACGCTGTGACGTCACTCACAGGTCCTGCATCGTGTCGGACGAGCGAGGACACATCGGCACCAGAGGCTACAGTTGATTCTGCAGCAGCATCGGCGTTTGCAGGTAAGTCGATGTAGCTACTTACCTGCAAACGCTGATGCTGCTGCAGAATCAACTGTAGCCTCTGGTGCCGATGTGTCCTCGCTCGTCTGACACGATGCAGGACCTGTGAGTGACGACACAGCGTGATCTCTCGAGAACACGGCTGTGTCTGCACTGCCAGAAGCTGGGCGTTCTGAAGAGAAGTGGATGATACTTCTCGTCAGAACGCCCAGCTAGTAAAAGTAGTAAAAACGGCCCGATGTACGCACATAATACACGCCCACTTGGACTTTTACTTTAAACACGCCCACTTGGACTTTTGCAAGCCTCATTTACATAAATACAAAAATGGTCATAACTTGGCCAAAAATGCTCGTTTTTTAAAAATAAAAACGTTACTGTAATCTACATTGCAGCGCCTATCTGCTGCAATAGCAGATAGGGGTTGCAAAATCTGGTGACAGAGCCTCTTTAAAGAGGAAGCAAGTATTGGTCTTCCTGGATTTTAACACGCCAGATCCTTTGTTCCCTAGGAGATAAGCAGGTGTCTGTCAATCAGACACAGTCGATAGAGTTTTTAGAAGTATGGCTACTAATACCTTTTGTAATGTTTTAATCCCTTCGCGCCATTTCACGTACAGTTACGTGATGGGAGATGGTCTTTTCGCGCATCTCCACGTAACTGTACGTGAAGGAGATGGAGCTGGCTCAGGAGCTGAGCCAGCGACATCACCGCCGGGTGACAGCTGTATGTTACAGCTGGCACCCTGGGGTATCGGCCAGGACCGGAGCTAGCCTCCGATCCGACCGATTAACCCCTCACATGCTGCGTTCAAAAGAGATCGCAGCATGTGAGGAGTTTATAGCCACCGGCACCCCAGCAACGTTATCGCTGGGTTGCCGGTGGCTGCAAAGGCGATCGGAGGGCTAATACTTACCTCCCGGTCCGCCAGTAATGGAATCCTCCTATGCCCCGTCGTCGGCGGGGCCCAGGAGGCTTCCGGTACCATCGGCAAGATGGCGCCGGCTCAGCTTCCGGCTCAGAAGCTGAGCCGGCGTCATCAGCAGTGGGTGTCCGCTGTATGTTACAGCGGACACCCCGATCTATCGGCAGGAACCGGAGCTAGCTCCGATTCCTGCCATTAACCCCTTTAATGCAGCGATTCAATGCAATCGCTGCATCAAAGTGGTTTGTATGCAATCGGCAGCCTTGCCATGCGATGGCAAGGCTGGCGACTGCTACTATGGCAACAGGATGCCTAACAATGGCTTCCTATCTGCCATTACGTTAGCCGATTAGGCCCCACCCGGAGGCGTAGCCTGATTGGCTTGCTGTCAGTGAACAACTGACAGTTCTAATACATTGCACTACATAGGTAGTGCAATGTATTAGAACATCAAACAAACAGTTGAACCTTCAAGTCCCCTAGTGGGACTAAAGAAAAGTGTAAAAAAAGTAAAAATAAAAGTTGTAAAAAATACAATAAAAGTTTCAAATAATAACACAAAACACAATCGCCCTTTTTCCCTTATCAAGTCATTTATTATTGAAAAAAACAATAAAGCCATACATATTTGGTATCTCTGCGACCGTAACGACCTTAACTATAAAAATATTATGTTATTTATTCCACACAGTGAACGCCGTAAAAAAAAAACTAAAAAATACTGACATAATTGCTATTTTTTGGTCACTTTGTCTTCCAAAAATTGAAATAAAAAGTGATCAAAAAGTCGCATGTACCTAAAAATGGTACGTATAAAAACTATAACTCGTCTCGCTAAAAACAAGCCCTCATACAGCTCCGTCGACGAAAAATTTAAAACCGTTATGGCTCTCACAACTTGGTGACAGAAAAAATCCATTCTCTTCACAAAAGTTATTTTATTGTGCAAAAAGTTGTAAAACATAAAAAGTGCTATAAATTAGGTATTAACGGAATCGGACTGACCCGCAGAATAAAGCTAACATGTAATTTATAATGCGTGGTGAACGCTGTATAAAAAGAACTAAAAAAAATATGCCAGAATTGCTGTTTTTTGGTCACCTTGCCTCCCAAAATAAAGAGGATAACAAGTGATCAAAAAGTTGCATGTACCCCAAAATGGTACCAATATAAAACTACAGCTCGTCCCACAACAAACCAGCCCTCGTACCACTACGTCTATGAAAAAATAAAATTAGTCAAGGCACCAATAAGCCAGTAAATAAAAATATGCAGTTGTGCCGGCCCGAGGGGAACGTTTCTTCTGTTTCAAGTGGCGAATTATCAAGGCCCCTAAAATTAGGGAACCAGGAAGGGTAGGGCCCAAACATATCTGCTAGAAGCGAGGGCGCCCGTATTATACCAGGACAACACTTCCTAGCAAAATTCCCCAAACTTCAAAGGTGCCGAGTCTGGACCAAAAGGGGAGTAAAGACCATTTATTAGTGTGACACCGGCCTGTGCAGAAAGGATTGTGTCACAGCATAAAAAACATCTATGGATTATTTTATTGGTTTTTTTTTACCCCACTATACCACCTGACTATGCCACTTATATACTCCGCCCGCCTTACATGTACCCCCACATTATAAACGGAAACACCAGTAAGACTCAAAACAAAACTACTACACGCAAAATCCACGCTCCAAAAGCCAAATGGCGCTCCTTCTGGGCCTGGCAGTGTGCCCAAACAGCAGTTTATGACTACATATGGGGTATAACTGTACTCTGGAGAACCCGCTTAACAATTTATGGTGTGTCTATCTAAAGTGGCACAATCTGAGCACAACACATTGGACACTGAAATAGCATATCTGTGGAAAATGGCAATATTCAATCTGCAACATCTACTGTGTACTAATTTCTGCAAAACCTTTGGGGTCAAAAAGCTCACTACACTTCTAGATGAATACCTTGAGGGGTGTAGTTTCCGAAATGGGGTTGCTTCTTGGGGGTTTTCACTATACTGGTACCTCAGCGCAATGCAACATGGTGCCAGAATTCAATTTTGTAAAATCTCCACTCCAAAAACAAAATTGCGCTTTTTCCCTTTAGACCCTTGCCGTGTGTCCAAACTGCAGTTTACAACCACATATGGGGTTATTTCCCTACTCAGGAGAAATTGTGTAAAAAATTTTGTGGTATCTTCTCTCCAGTATTCCCTGTGGAAGTGAAAAATTATGAGCCAAATCTACATGTTATTTGAAAGAAAAATATTTTTTCATTTTCACGGCCCAATTCTAATAAAATCTATAAAATACCCGAGGGATCAAAATGCTCACTACACCTCTAATTTAATTCTTTGAGGGTTATAGTCTCCAAAATGGGATAACACCTGGGGAATTTCTACTACTGTACTGGTACTTCAGGGATTCTGCAAATGCGACATGGTCCCCAGAAACCAATTCAGCAAAATCTGAGCTGCAAAATCCAAATGGCACTCCTTCCCTTCTGAGCCCTGCCGTGGGTTCAAATAGCAGTTTATTACCACATATGGGGTATTGCCATAATTAGGAGAAATTGATTTACAAATGTTAATGTGCTTTTTCTCCTTTATTCCTTATAAAAATTTAAAAATTCTATGTTTTTTCAGAAAAAAGGTAGATTTTCTTCTTCACAGACTAATTCCAATAAATTCTGCAAAAAACCTGTGGGGTCAAAATGCTAACTATACCACTAGAAAAATTCCTTGAGGCGTGTAGTTTCCAAAATGGGGTCACTTTTGGGGGGTTTAATTCCCTTCTGAGCACTGCTGTGGGTCCAAACAGCAGTTTATTACCACATATGGGGTATTTCCATAATCGGGAGAAATTGCTTTACAAATGTTGGGTTGCTTTTTCTCCTTTATTCCTTGCAAAAATTCCAGAAAAAAAAGTCAATTTTCATTTTCACAGACTAATCTAAATAAATGTAGCAAAAAACTGTGGGGTCAAAATGCTAACTATACCCATAGATAATTTCCCTGAGGGGTGTAGTTTCAAAAAAAGGGTCACTTTTGGTGTGTTCCACTGTTTTGGCACCACAAGACCTCTTCAAACCTGACATGGCGCCTAAAATATATTCTAATAAAAACGAGGCCCCAAAATCCACTAAGTGCTCCTGTTAAGGATCTGCCAGGCACAGCTTCTGTATCCACGCCCATAGGTAATCAGTCTGCACCTGCTTCTATGTCTGTGAGACTGACTCCATCTTCCACCACTCAGGATGGCAGGCTTAGGAGTGGGAGAGCCTATCACAGCCTGGCCAGACGGAGCTAGCTCCCGCCCTCTGTCTATTTATACTTGCCTTTCCTGTTCCTCCTTGCTTGTGTTTCTTCTCTGTTGGTTTCCTGGCCCTGCTGCAGCTTCTTGAACTACTTGTCTCTGCTTCGTATTGACCCTGGCTTACTGACTACTCTTCTGCTCTGCGTTTGGTAACTCGTACACTCCTGGTTTGACTCGGCTTGTTCACTACTCTCCTGCTCTGCGTTTGGCACCTCGTACTCTCCTGGTTTGACTCGGCTCGTTTACTACTCTTGTTGCTCACGGTGTTGCCGTGGGGAACTGCCCCGTTTCCCTTTGTTCAGTGTTTCCTTGTCTGGTTGGCTGTCGTGCACTTACTGAGTGTAGGGACCGTCGCCCAGTTGTACCCCGTCGCCTAGGGCGGGTCGTTGCAAGTAGGCAGGGACTGAGTGGCGGGTAGATTAGGGCTCACTTGTCTGTTTCCCTATCCCTGTCATTACAGCTCCTTTGCTTCTTAGGAGATAAAACAGTAAAAACGGAATATCCAAGGGCATAGCCGTGTCGAAAATTACTTTTTATTTTGTACAATAAACCACAACAATAATTGTGTTTCAAGGCCGTACCGGCCCCTTCATCAGGTTTAGTACAAGTGATTAGTCCATTAAAAGTGTCTGTGGTTATATAGCCGGTTTTTGAGGTCGGTAGTCGAAATGAGTACCGGGTTAGGTTAAAGGTCAAATGGTTACCTGTATAAGCAAGGTACGGCAAATAAATTTTTACAAATTTTTAAAACGTTATACACTTAAACCATATTTGCAGTAATATAGAAGACCATTAAAAAGGATGTTAATAAGATATTACTAAATGGAAATAATTAAAAGTGTAAAATATACAAATTATATATGTATATACTCATGTTCAATGGGCTGTCTTGTAAAAACTATTTTTTGGTTCAGACCAAATGTAAAATGTTTTTATATGTATTTGATTGTTCTAGTTTTAAACTTTCTTAGTGTAGAGCTGTCAGTAGCGTATGCTGTCGTCATGGTGATATGACGCTCCTGAATGTGAGTCTATGCAGAGCGTTCTATTGATGGGAAGAGGAAAGAAAGAACCGAAAAGTTCAAAGGGGATTTTGCAGATAAAAAGATGATTATAGAGGTCGAGAATGCATAGAGGAACGGTAGAAGGGAGCTACCTGTATTATATCCCACAACAGTGAGTATTTTTGTATGTATATATTTCTATATATGTGTATATATGTAGAAATTTTCTCATTTATTTATTATTTAAATATTTTTTTAAAAAAATGTGATTAAAATTACATAATGGTCTCAGTTATTTCGTTCAGAACTATCGGTTTTAATGTCTTTAACTTATAAATCCAGAAAATTTCTCGTTTACAAAGAGTATTAAAACGATCTGTATGATTTTCTTTGATTTGGTCAATCGGGGTAATAGTGAAACATGTAAAATTACCCTCATGTACTAATGTGCAATGTCTGGATACACTACGGAATAAAAAATTATTTTTACAGTTAGACCTGTGTTTATTTAGTCTACAATGCAAGGGCTGAACTGTCCTTCCTACATATTGAACTCCACATATACAATTGATTAAATAAATCACAAATTTTGACTGACAGTTTAGGGTTGCATCGATATTGAATATTTTTTCTGTTTGTTGAGACCGAAATGTATAAGTTTTATCAGTTATGGATTTACAACAAAGGCATCTGCTTGTTCCACATTTAAAACTACCCATTGTGGACAAAGGTTTACGTGGTTTTAGCTCACGTTCTGGATTTCCCTTTATTCCCAAGAGGTTCACTCGACTTGGGGCTAGGATATTTTTAATAGTTCTAGCACTTTTGAATGTAATTATTGGTTTCAGAGGTAAGATTTTTTGGAGAAAGGGGTCAGTTTGGAGTACATGCCAATGGTTGTTGAGTATGTCTCCTATTTTTTTTTTTACATGATGTGTTGTATTGCGTAATAAAATTGAATCCAAGTTTTTAATCGTGTTAGTATGTTCTTGGGATTCTTTTCTGGTTCTTTGATCACTGGTGGTACATTGTGGTAGACAATTCTCTTGACTAAGTGTTATAGTTTTTTTGTAGGCGTCAGTCAGTAGTGTGTTTGGGTAGCCTTTGTCTTTAAAACGATACTCTAAAAAACATTCAGCAACGAGTAATGTCAACCCACCCATTAAACACAAATACAAACGAAGATTTAGGAATTGCATACAATAAATCAAATAGATTATTTCTGAATACTAAATATATTAGATCGAACAAAATAACTAAACAATCAATTAACACCACTGTAGGAACCAGTAAGACAGACATTAACCTCACTCCCATTCATAAATCCAAAACACTGAACGAGCAGGCAGCTAACTCTTCAGCAAATGACACTCTGGACTTATCTATTTTAACAATGCATAATACATCTGATGATTTATTATCTAATACAGTGATTAACAATGATTCTGACAATAGAAAAGCGTTTACCCTGGATTTACTATTATCCCCAAGAGTCATGACCACTATAGATAACACACAAGCTGGTTCTAATATGTCTGTTCCTTTTCTAAGGCCTCATGCACACGAACGTATTTTTGTCCTCCCGTAAATACTGGCGTAAATACGGGTCCTTGCTCACACTTATTCGACCCGTATTGCACCAGTATTTACGGACCCGTGCCTGTAAATATGGGTCCGGTGTTACCAGTATTCCACCCGTATTTACGGGCACGTTTTCGCTGCAAAATTACACTTCAGTAATCGGCAGCCCCTTCTCTCTAGCAGTGCAGGATAGAGAAAAGGAACATCCCTTTCCATAGAAAAAGTAAAAGAAATTCATACTTACCCGGCCGTTGTCTTGGTGACGCGTCCCTCTCTTGACATCCAGCCCAACCTCCCTAGATGACGCGGCAGTCCATGTGACCGCTGCAGCCTGTGATTGGCTGCAGTGGTCACATGTGCTGAAACGTCATCCCGGGAGACCGGACTGGAGGAAGAAGGGATAAGTATGAACGTCTTCCTTTTTTTTTTTTTACAGGTTGATATTGTGATCGGTAGTTTCTGTCCAGGGTGCTGAAAGAGTTACTGCCGATTGTTTAACTCTTTCAGCACCCTGGACAGTGACTATTTACTGACGTCGCGTAGCAACGCTCCCGTAATTACGGGTGCACACACGTAGTCACCCGTAATTACGGGAGCCCCATAGACTTCTATGGGCCTGCCCGTGCCGTAATTACGGCCTAAAATAGGACATGTTCTATATTTTTCAACGGCACGGGCACCTTCCCGTAAGCATACGGGGAGGTACCGGTGGCCAATAGAAGTCCATGGGCCCGTAAACACGAGCCGTAATTATGGCCCGTAATTACGGGCATTTTTACGTTCGTGTGTATGGGGCCTAACCCCTGCAATACGTAATACAATTCCAGGAGATATTGTTTCTCCTTGTTTAGAAAACACTTCTTTTTTAGAGATTACACCTGTTTTAAACTCCCCAACCAACGACCATAAACGATTATTTTCGCCTGAAAAAACGAAAAAACATTTTAGAAGAACCCGGGGAGGCAAAAAGAAAAAGAGAGTAATATTGGTCCCCCCTCCTATACCATTGATGTCTATTTTTTTATTTTTCTGATCACATTTTAAATAAATCTGAAATTTCTCTCCTTGAAAGGCCACTCTTTCTGTTCAATTACTGGAACAAATGGTTTTAACCTATTTATTGACTTGCATCGGTTTACTAGAAAACTCACACTTCAGAGGCATTTTCAATTAACTTCTCACAAACCGGACGATGGAAAAAATCAGGCCGATATAAACCATGAACTGCAGAACGAATTACCCTCTACTTTTAAACACACAAACTTAAAAGCACCATCAAAATTTTATCCCTTAGCCCATCAGGTCAATTTTATTAATACTTTTCACCATTTAGTATGCATAGATCTGGAAAATCTTGAGTCATACAAATTTCCACATAAAAATAATCTGACTTTTAATGAAAAATGTGCTTTAAAAAATCTCAAAGAGAACTACTCGATCATTATAAGATCTGCCGTTAAGGGTGGAGGAACAGTGATCCAGAATACACTAGACTACTATAATGAAGCGTTAAAAATTCTGTCTGATACAAACTATTATACCAGTCTTGACCATAATCCCATTGAAGATATCAATAAACGTCTGAAATTGATGATATACCAAATATTTATAGATAATTTCTTTAATTTTTATTTAGGATTTTATCTCACACCTAAAAATATTAACCTACCATTCTACTATTGACAGGGTTCCTTTCCCTGTTATTCCACACTGAATAACCATCTCTGTAAATTGGAAATTGAGGGCATGTGTGGAAGAAATACACCAGACAGAGTAGTGTTGGTAGAGATCCTCCCTCAGTGAAGTAGGAAGTACAACTGAACTTTTATTACACAAAGTTAGAAATCTTCTCTGTAGAAAGGTGGGACGTGCTTAAGTCCTATTGGCTCTATTCAGTTGTGAGTTCGTCTGTACACTCCTCTTGCATTCCAGGGGCGGTGTCTCCATAGGCGTGTCCCTGATGCAGGCTCCATCTTGTTGCATACATTCAGATTCTTTGTGAAATATACTGATATTTAGTTTATGTAAGGTAACAATGTTTTTGCAAGCAATATACAGGCTGATGATCCCTGACACTATTATCTACCGAAAATCCACAAAGACCCCAAAAACCCTCCGGGAAGACCAATCATCTCCGGGATACAGTCACCTACTTGTCATTTGTCCCATTATTTCGATCTAGTTATCCAAAAATATGTGATAACACTACCAAGTTATTTAAAAGACTCTACCCAACTCATTACAGAACTCCGTCTGATACCCTCTAAAAGTAACTTACTTCTGATCACTCTAGATGTAAGTGCATTGTATAGTAATATTGAGCTCTCCCTAGGTCTGAAAAACCTCAGAAATACTTTTGAGAAATATACCGAACTTCAACCACCGCAAATCCAATTCTATTGTCAAAGTATGGAATTTATTCTTAACCGGTTAAGGACTAGGCTGTTTTACAGCTAAATGACCAGAGCAAATTTCACAATTTTGCTATGCGCTTCTTTAGATGACTATAACTCTGTAGGTGAATAAAGTTCATCTTTGAATTTTACACTCTTTTTAAAGGACAGATAGGGCTTTGTTTTAGTGGCATTTGTCAGTATATATCATTTTTATTTTTTTCTCTAAAGTGGGCAAAATTGGAAAAAAATGCAAGAATTTGGCAAATGCGTCAGTTTAGGCTAGTAATTTTCACACACGGTATAGTCCACGGACAAAATTCATTTCCTTTCACATTCTTCCACTTCTCCCGTGCATGGGGATACCAAATATGTGTGCCTTATTCCCTGTGCGGGCATGTGCCAGGGCTTGGCATAAAAGGAGGCTTTTTGGCCTTTTCGGTCCAGGAATTTTGCATTTGATTTTAGAGCCGCATACTGTTTTCTGGGGGGCCTAATGCTGCTGAAACATTAGAAACACCCCATAAATGACTTCATTCACACAAGTAGACCCCACAAGGTTTTCTTCAAGGGGTTTATCATATTTTTAGACAGTCCAGTTTTCTTCTGAAAGTTTCTTGAATAAGATGGAACAAAATAAAATCAGCACTTTTTTAGCAAATGCGTCAGTTTAGGCTAGTATTTTTCACACACGGTATAGACCACGGCCAAAATTCATCTCCTTTCACGTTCTTCCACTTCTCCCGTGCATGGGGATACCAAATATGTGTGCCTTATTCACTGTGCGGGCATGTGCCAGGGCTTGGCATAAAAGGAGGCTTTTTGGCCTTTTCGGGCCAGGAATTTTGCATTTGATTTTATAGCCGCATACTGTTTTCTGGGGGGCCTAATGCTGCTGAAACATTAGAAACACCCCATAAATGACTTCATTCACACAAGTAGACCCCACAAGGTTTCCTTCAAGGGGTTTATCATATTTTTAGACAGTCCAGTTTTCTTCTGAAAGTTTCTTGAATAAGATGGAACAAAATAAAATCAGCACTTTTTTAGCAAATGCGTCAGTTTAGGCTAGTATTTTTCACACACGGTATAGACCACGGCCAAAATTCATCTCTTTTCACGTTCTTCCACTTCTCCCGTGCATGGGGATACCAAATATGTGTGCCTTATTCGCTGTGCGGGCATGTGCCAGGGCTTGGCATAAAAGGAGGCTTTTTGGCCTTTTCGGTCCAGGAATTTTGCATTTGATTTTATAGCCGCATACTGTTTTCTGGGGGGCCTAATGCTGCTGAAACATTAGAAACACCCCATAAATGACTTCATTCACACAAGTAGACCCCACAAGGTTTCCTTCAAGGGGTTTATCATATTTTTAGCAAGTCCAGTTTTCTTCTGAAAGTTTCTTGAATAAGATGGAACAAAATAAAATCAGCACTTTTTTAGCAAATGCGTCAGTTTAGGCTAGTATTTTTCACACACGGTATAGACCACGGCCAAAATTCATCTCCTTTCACGTTCTTCCACTTCTCCCGTGCATGCGGATACCAAATATGTGTGCCTTATTCACTGTGCGGGCATGTGCCAGGGCTTGGCATAAAAGGAGGCTTTTTGGCCTTTTCGGTCCAGGAATTCTGCACTTGATTTTATAGCCGCATACTGTTTTCTGGGGGGCGTAATGCTGCTGAAACATTAGAAACACCCCATAAATGACTTCATTCACACAAGTAGACCCCACAAGGTTTCCTTCAAGGGGTTTATCATATTTTTAGACAGTCCAGTTTTCTTCTGAAAGTTTCTTGAATAAGATGGATCAAAATAAAATTAGCAATTTTTTAGCAAATGCGTCAGTTTATACCAGCATTTTTCACACACGGTATAGACCACGGTCAAAATTAATCTCCGTTCACATTCTGCCACTTCTCCCGTGCACGGGGATACCAAATATGTGGCCTTATTTATCACATAGAGATGTAGGAGGGCGGAGGATAGAAGAAGATTATTTCACATATCGCTTTTTTTCAAAGCTGGTTTTACAAAACTCAACAGAGTTGCTATAACACTTCCAAAATATCTGCTCTTGAAGCAGAAATCCCAAAATATTCATCTAGGGGTATAATGGGAATTTATTTTTGGGGGTTTTCTAAAATAAGAAATTGCAGGTTAATGCAAATGGACTCTCCAGCAGATGAACTTTAGAAAACATCAAACATGACATCCACCCCCCACCCATTCCCTCCCTCAACCTTGGAGTAAAATCATGGGAAAAATAAAAACGTAATGTAGGGCAAATATATTTTCAACAAATTAACTAAAATCTAATAATTCAGAACAGTGTGGTATTTTTTAAAACATGGCTCAATGCACAGGCCTGGTTGCGAGGGACATGAGGGACAGAAATATCGGGAATCTTTGCGGTGCCCGTCTTTTCTGCAGACGCGGCACTTTTTCTGGGGGTTGCTTCTGGTTGCTGTTGGGGGAATCCGACTGATGAAGTGTCTTTCAGTCAGTCGCGTGACATCCTCAGACTGGGGGCATTCTCGGGTGTCCTGAACATCAAAAATGAGGCCTTCAATAATTTTTTCCTGGAAATCCAGGTATGTGTCTCTGCCTCTGTTTTTTTTATACAGCACAAATGAATTGTGGATTGCCACCTGTAACAAATAAATGGCCACCTTTTTGTACCAGGTTTTAGTTTTGCGTTTTACTAAATAGGGCTGTAAAACCTGGTCGCTTAAATCCACCCACCCCCATGTACTTGTTATATTCGGACACGCTCACTGGTTTGTGCTTGTCCGATGTTGCCCCTCTTTCCCTCACTGCCACTGTTCCTGCGGTATGAATCGTGCTTAGCACATACACGTCTTTGCGATCCCTGAACTTGACCGCCAGCAATTCTTCAGATGCATAAGCACAGGAGTCCCCCTTTACCATGCGCTTCCCCACTAATTGCTGTGGAAAACCAATTCTGTTTTTGCGCATGGTACCACATGCCCCAGTCCTTGCAGCATGCAAATGCCTAAACAGGGGCACACTCGAATAAAAATTATCACAGTACAGGTGGTACCCCTTGTGAAGTAGAGGCTGCATTATCTCCCACACGATCTTACTGCTGGTGGAAAGATCAGGGGGGCATCCAGGAACATTTATTGTGCGGTCCCGCCCTTCATAAATCCTGAAGGCGGTGGTATATCCTGACCCGCTTTCACACAATTTGTAGAGCTTAACGCCATATCTTGCCCTTTTGGAAGGTAGATATTGGCGAAAGCTAAGTCTGCCATGAAAGTTGAGGAGGGATTCGTCCACACTTACATTCTGCTCAGGGGTGTAGAGTTGCAGAAATAAATTACTCAGGGAATTTATTAGCGGTCTTATTTTGAACAACCGATCCCGGTTTGCATCGGTACTTGGGGGGGCCTGTGCGTTGTCATTGAAGTGGAGGAACCTCATTATTGTCTTATAACGAGACCTGGGCATTACTGCAGAATATACTGGGGTGGCTTGGGCGGGTCTTGTTGACCAGTAAGACCTAATGGAGGGCTTTTTGACAATACCCATATTTAGGGTGAGCCACAAAATTTTTTTTAATTCCTGCAAATTGGTGGGCGTCCAATCTCTGGCATGGGTGGATGAAGGTTTCTGCCTTATATATTGCGTGGCATATAAATTTGTTTCGTGGACAATCTGATTTAGGATGTCGTCCGTTATAAATAAATGGAAGTAATCCATTTGGACAAAATTTGTATTGTCCACGGTTATGCCAGGAGTGGCCGTAAATCCGTGGATTCTAGGCCCAAAAGATGGGGCAGGTGCCCATACAAGAGCCTGGACTGGAGGGACCAGGCTGTCCCGTGCTACAGCGCTACTTGGCCCTGCGCTTTCATGTTCTGCAGTTTCGACTGCATCAGGGACAACGTCCCCTGAAGATGAACCTGAAGTGACGCTGTCATCGTCACTACCTAAAACAGGTTCCATCTCGGACGCCATCTCTGATGCGGTCTCCGACTCAGACCACAGCATGGCGTATGCCTCCTCGGCGCTAAACAACTTCCTCGCCATAACGTAACTAACACTAACTAAACAAATTTTTTTTTTTTTTTTTTTTTTTATAAAACACACAAACTAACTGCTATATATATCTACACTACCGCTAACAAAAAAATAAACCGCTATTGCTATATATATTATATATATGTGGATATATATATAATTATATACTCCCTACCTGCCTATTCTAATAGAATAAAAGAAAGAAAGGTAGATAGATAGAAAAAAAGATAGATGGATAGATAGATTGTATAGATAGATAGAAATCTATCTATACAGAGAATGTTTTAGAGTGTAACTGTATTTTTTTGTAACTGTAACTGTATTCTTCTGGCAGCAATTCTCCCGAGTCTCTTCTTCTCCTCAAACTGAAACAATGTTTGAGGAGAAGAAAAGAGGCAGGAGATTTACTGCCAGAAAAGTCAAAATAAAACAAATGTGGTCGCTGTGATAGGTTTTCACAGCGACCACATGTTCAGGGACCATCAGATTGGTCCCTGATACTCTGCCCAGTGCCCAGAGCTGTTGGTAACAGCGTGGGCACAGGGCTGTGTGCACGCGATCGCGTGCACACTGTTTTATAAGCAGGAATGCATGTGATCGCTGTGATTGGTTGTCACAGCGACCACATGTTCAGGGACCATCAGATTGGTCCCTGATACTCTGCCCAGTGCCCAGAGCTGTTGGTAACAGCGAGGGCACAGGGATGTGTGCACGCGATCGCGTGCACACTGTTTTCTATGCAGAAATGCATGTGATCGCTGTGATTGGTTGTCACAGCGATCACATGTTCAGGGGCCAAAAGATTGACCCCTGACATTCTGCCCAGTGCCCATGGCTGTTAGCAACAGCCAGGGCATAGAGCTGTGTGCACGCGATCCCGCGTGCACAGTCTCTGAAGTGCGGCCGTATATATACTATACGCCGGACTTTAGAGACCCTGACCGCTGGCCGTATAAATACGGCCAGCGGTCGGGAACCTGTTAAAAATAATGTATTTTCTTTCGATCAAACTATATATCATCAAGTAAAGGGCACTGCGATGGGTACTAGGATAGCACCTAGTTACACCAACATTTTTAAGGGCGCTTTTGAGGAACAATATATTTGGAAACACCCCAGGGCTATGGACCACATCCTACTATACAAAAGATATATAGATGACCTCTTCTTCGTATGGAACGGTGATATGACAAGTGCTAACAGCTTTTGCCACTCACTCAATGAGAACAATTGGGGCATCAACTTTACACTTAACATACAAGCAAAAGAAATTGATTATGTTGATTTGACAATAATTTCATCAGGAGATAATTTTATTACACGTACCCATTTCAAAAAAGTAGACACCAATAGTTACTTAAATTTTAACAGTGGTCATCACCCTAAATGGCTTAAAGAGGCTCTGTCACCAGATTTTGCAACCCCTATCTGCTATTGCAGCAGATAGGCGCTGCAATGTAGATTACAGTAACGTTTTTATTTTTTTTAAATGAGCATTTTTGTATTTATGCAAATGAGGCTTGCAAAAGTCCAAGTGGGCGTGTTTAACGTAAAAGTCCAAGTGGGCGTGTATTATGTGCGTACATTGGGGCGTTTTTACTACTTTTACTAGCTGGGCGTTCTGACGAGAAGTATCATCCACTTCTCTTCAGAATGCCCAGCTTCTGGCAGTGCAGACACAGCCGTGTTCTCGAGAGATCACGCTGTGACGTCACTCACAGGTCCTGCATCGTGTCGGACGAGCGAGGACACATCGGCACCAGAGGCTACAGTTGATTCTGCAGCAGCATCGGCGTTTGCATGTAAGTCGATGTAGCTACTTACCTGCAAACGCTGATGCAGAATCAACTGTAGCCTCTGGTGCCGATGTGGCCGACACGATGCAGGACCTGTGAGTGACGACACAGCGTGATCTCTCGAGAACACGGCTGTGTCTGCACTGCCAGAAGCTGGGCGTTCTGAAGAGAAGTGGATGATACTTCGCGTCAGAACGCCCAGCTAGTAAAAGTAGTAAAAACGCCCCGATGTACGCACATAATACACGCCCACTTGGACTTTTACTTTAAACACACCCACTTGGACTTTTGCAAGCCTCATTTGCATAAATACAAAAATGGTCATAACTTGGCCAAAAATGCTCGTTTTTTAAAAATAAAAACGTTACTGTAATCTACATTGCAGCGCCTATCTGCTGCAATAGCAGATAGGGGTTGCAAAATCTGGTGACAGAGCCTCTTTAAGAACATCCCTTATAGCCAATACAAGAGAATCAGAAAAAACTGTACTCTTAAAACGGATTTAAAAAAACTGTATAAACGTTTTAAAGACAAAGGCTACCCAAACACACTCCTGACTGACGCCTACAAAAAGACTATAACACTTACTCAAGAGGATTGTCTACCACAATGTACCACCAGTGATCAAAGTACCAGAAAAGAGTCCCAAGAACATACTAACACGATTAAAAACTTTGGATTCAATTTTATTACGCAATACAACACATCATATAAAAAAAAAATAGGAGACATACTCAACAACCATTGGCATGCACTCCAAACTGACCCCTTTCTGCAAAAAAATCTTACCTCTGAAACCAATAATTACATTCAAAAGGGCTAGAACTATTAAAAAATATCCTAGCCCCAAGTCGAGTGAACCTCTTGGGAATAAAGGGAAATCCAGAACGTGAGCTAGAACCACGTAAACCTTTGTCCACAATGGGTAGTTTTAAAGAGGCTCTGTCACCACATTATATAAGGAGATCGGCGCTATAATGTATTTTAAACCACTTTATGAGCGATTTTTAGCTTCATGCTAATGAGTTTCTTAATGCCCAAGTGGGTGTGTTTTTACTTTAGACCAAGTGGGCGTTTTACAGAGGAGTGTATGACGCTGACCAATTCATTTACGCTGCACTAGCGATATAGTTATATCGCTATGTGCAGCCACATACACTAACATTACTGCAGTGTCCTGATAATGAATATACATTACCTCCAGCCAGGATATCATGTGTATTCCGAATCCTGACACGTCTGAATCTTTTCTGTGAGATTTCCAGCAAGGCAAACGTAATCTCGCGAGATTACGATGTAACCTGTCATTTCAAACGAGATTACGTTTGCCTTGCTGGAATCTTGCAGAAAAGATTGAGAAGTGTCAGAATTCTGAATAAACATCACGTCCCGGCTGGTAGTGATGTATATTCATTATCAGGACACTGCAGTAATGTTAGTGTTTGTGTATGTGGCTACACATAGCGATATAACTATATCGCTAGTGCAGTGTAAATGAATGGAGAGAAGTGTATGACGCTGATTGGTCAGCGTCATACACTCCTCTGTACAACGCCCACTTGGTCTAAAGTAAAAACACGCCCACTTGGGCAGTAAGAAACTCATTAGCATAAAGCTAAATATCGCTCATAAAGTGGTTTAAAATAGATCGTTTTTCAAAATAAAAAGCATTACTGTCACCTACATTATAGTGCCGATCTCCTTATATAGGAGATATAGCACTTATAATGTGGTGACAGAGCCTCTTTAACAGGTTCCCGACCGCTGGCTGTGTTTTTACGGCCAGCGGTCAGGGTCTCTGAAGTCCGCCGTATAGACTAATTACGGCGGCACTTCAGAGACTTTGCACGCGCGATCGCGTGCACACAGCCCTATGCCCACGCTGTTACTAACAGCTCTGGGCACTGGGCAGAGTATCAGGGACTAATCTGATGGTCCCTGAACATGTGGTCTCTGTGAAATCACAGCGATCACATTTGTTTTATTTTGACATTTCTGGCAGCAAATCTCCTACCTCTTTTCTTCTCCTCAAACATTGTTTCAGTGTGAGGAGAAGAAGAGACTCGAGAGAATTGCTGCCAGAAGATTACAAGATTACAGTTACAAAAAAAATACAGTGTTACACTATAAAACATTCTCTGTATAGATAGATTTCTATCTATCTATACAATCTATCCATCTATCTTTTTTTCTATATATCTACCTTTCTATCTTTTATTATATTAGAATAGGCAGGTAGGGAATATATAATTATATATATATATATCCACATATATATGTATATATATATATATATAGCAATAGCGGTTTATTTTTTTGTTAGCGGTAGTGTAGATATACACATATATATATATATATATATATATATATATATATATATATATATACCAGTTAGTTAGTTTAGTTAGTGTTAGTGACGTTATGGTGAGGAAGTTTTTTAGCGCTGAGGAGGCATATGCCATGCTGTGGTCTGAGTCTGAGACCGCATCAGAAATGGCGTCAGAGTTGGAACCTGTTTTAGGTAGTGATGATGATAGCGTCACTTCAGGTTCATCTTCAGGGGACATTGTCCCTGATGCAGTTGAAACTGCAGAACGTGGAAGCGCAGGGCCTAGTAGCGCTGTAGCACGGGACAGCCTGGTCCCTCCAATTCAGGCTCTTGTATGGGCACCAGCTCCATCTTTTGGGCCTAGAATCCACGGATTTACTGCCATGCCTGGCATAACCGTGGACAATACAAATTTTGTCCAAATGGATTACTTCCATTTATTTATTCCCGACGACCTCCTAAATATCATTGTCCACTAAACAAATTTATATGCCGCTCAGTATATAAGGCAGAAACCTTCATCCACCCATGCCAGAGATTGGACGCCCACCAATTTGCAGGAATTAAAAAAAAATTTGGGGCTCACCCTAAATATGGGTATTGTCAAAAAGCCCTCCATTAGGTCTTACTGGTCAACAAGACCTGCCCAAATCACCCTAGTGTATTCTGCAGTAATGCCCATGTCTCGATATGAGCAATAATGAGGTTCCTCCACTTCAATGACAATGCACAGGCAGTGGCGGATTAAGTGTACCATGGGCCCTGGGCTGTTGATACAACTTGGGCCCCCCTCACACGCAAACGCAATGCAACCCCCTTTCCCCATGCGAGACTCATGAAAAACGCTTTTCTTCTTTAAACTTTTATTTAAACTTTAAATCAAACAATGCTAATAATATTTGTTTTCAAATGTAAAACCGTAGTTATTTTTTTTCAGAAAACTATTGAATATAAAGTGGCATTTACTTTATTATGTCATACAGAAAAATAAACCTAAGGCAACACAAAGTACCATATGTAAGTGCAATTATGGTCAAAGATATAAATATTAATTAGAATAAATAATAATTTAACAATTATAACTTAGAGAAATATAAAACAAATAAAGTGGTATATACTGTATTACATCATACAGAAAAATAAACATACGGCAACATAAGAGTATCGTATAGAAGTGCAAATAAGGACAAGAAAATTATACATTTGAATCTAACAATTTTGAAAAATATGAAAACATAAATAATGAGGTAGTTCACTTCACAGTAATTAACAGTTATGAAAAGTGCAATGTGTGAGCACAGGCAAAAAATTCTCAATGGATTAAAGCCTTAGTCCAAAATTTATTATAGAGTTGCTTTACGGGCCTTCCTGTTGCTAAAATCATTGATGATTTCTGAGAGGTCCAGGGTCCTTAACAGATCATGTTCAATGCTCATTATAGAAAGATGATTGAGTCTCTCTTGCCCCATTTGACTCCTCAGTTCATTTTTAATCCGTTTTAATTTTGAGAAAGATCTCTCACCTGTGCAGTTTGAAACCATCATACATAGATATATTCTCAGAATTATCTCTGTGTTGAAAAAGGTTTGGGTGAGGCCATTTTGATGAAGAAATAAGAACATTTGGCGTTCCGGTATTTTATCATCACAGGATGTCATTGTTTGTGACTTGGAAGTAGAAAGAAAACTTGCAAATTGGATCAGTTCTGTTTCTGTAACACCTGGCATGAGGTCTTCTGGATATGACTGGACCAGGTTTGCAGCAGCTTTTTTAATTTCTGAAGTGGACAGTGTAGACAGGTTGGCTAAAAATCCAAACTTGGAGCACACATCACTATAAGCCTCCAGTCGTCGCTGTAAACCACTGTATAAGTGATCAATGACTGTGGTAAAGACTTCACATCTAAATTTTTCCCTGGGTGTTAACACAGTGCTTTCCCCTTGTCCGTCATCATAGCGTGGATTACGTGGTCGAAAACGTTTCTGAGCATCATTATACTCATTATGGCCACACAACTTGATGGCGTCCTGTTCATAGTGCTCAAATTCTTCTCTCTGGCTCTGTACAAAACTTGAAAGAGATTGCAATAATGCAACGACGGTGTTCAAATTCAAACCAGCTTCTTGGAGTGACAGGTTTGTAGTATGAAATCTTTCTAAAATGGTATTCCAAAGAACAACAAGGATAGTGGAATCCAGTTGACAGAAAGTGTCCAGCAAAGAGCAGGCTTCGTTTCTGCATGAGCTGTAGTCAGGATCAGAGGACATGCATTCTAACAGACTGCATATAGACTCATAGCCCTTGTAAAGTGCTGATACAGCATCATGTCTCGCAGACCATCTAGTACCAGAAAGATGCTTAACAACTGGCAGGCCTAAAGCTTTCTGTTTTTCTACCAGCATTCTCCATCTGGAAGTTGAGGATGAAAAAAAAACATACAGTTGCTCAAGATTGTTAAAAAATCTGTAGACAACTGGGTTACATTCTGCACTGTTTTTACCTACCAGGTTAAGAGAGTGTGCAGCACATGGTATAAATGTTGCATAAGGGCACTGCTCCCTAATGATTGTTTGTACACCGTTGTACTTGCCACTCATGTTCGCTGCATTATCATAGGATTGCCCTCGACAATCTTTAATGTTGATTTTCTGTTCGTCCAAAAAATCCAAAATTAGTTGTGCAATGTTTTTGCCAGAGTGACCAAGCACTGGTAAAAATTGTAAAAACCTCTCCACAGGCCCAGTTGGTAAAACATATCTAACGATGAAAGTTAATTGATCAGAGTGAGTGATATCAGGCGTGGAATCCACAGAAATCGAATAAAACTTTGCTTTCTTCAATTCTTGCCCAATTATACTCAGAATTTTGAATCCCAAAATTTGTATTAGTTCTTCACAGATAGTGGAGGAAAGATACGACGTGTGGCTTTTTCCTTTGTTGGCATATTGTTTGATATGTTCGTCTAGAAACTCATCAACATTTGCCATAGTTTCTAAGATGCCTAAGTAATTTCCATTGTGAGGGGAGCCAATAATTTCATCTTTGCCTCTCAGTGGAAGGCCCCGTTCAGCAAGGTACTGGATAACAATGAGACATCTTTTAAGTACCTTGCGCCAGTACAACGTTTCACCCTCCAATTGGGAAATTATCTGGCTGTCAATTCGTCCAGAGATTTGACCTCTTGCCACTATTGATAAGACAGATTGTTTGTGGATATCACTACATTCATGATTGAAGATTCTATCTTCTGCGTGCTTCCAGTCATTAAATCCATGAGTAAAAGGGCCACGTCTACTGGCGATCAGTTTGCAAGCAAAGCAAAATAATTTTCCATTAGTTGGGGAATAACATAACCAATTTCTCTTTGAGATTTCTTTCGTTTTTGGGTTAACATGGGTGAAGTATGATTTGTTGCAGTAACGATAATATCCTTCACTTGAGAATACTCCTGAGTTTTTAAAGTCAGCATCAACATTTTGGCAAACCTTGCTTCCCCTTGAAACCCAGTATTCCAGCACTTCTTTGGAAATATTTTCGCCCCACAGTCCAACATCCGAAGGAAATTGCACAATTTCAACATGTGCACCCAACTCTTCAATACTTTCCACGGGATCATCTGCCTGAATATCTAACTCAGCATTAACTGACCCTGATTCAGTGGAAACATTAGTTGGGTCAGATGCTGAAGTAGACGGTAAACTGCTGCTGGGCTCTTGGTCTGTTCCAGGTTGGGTTTTCTTTTTAAAGAATGTGTCCAACTTTGGAATTTTAGCAATCTCTTCTTTTTGTTGTTGTTCTCTAGACTATTGCACTCTTCGTTTTTGAGCGCCCGATTTATGTGTTGACTGCATCTATTAAAATATGATGGTGGAAATTGTGTAAATATGTATTGTGCCATGCAGATACAGATGTGTCCTTCCTTACATTTCTGCTTGTTTTGAGATATCCCTACATATGTGGTGTGAGATGACCAGATTAGAGTAAAAACATAAATAGAAAACAATGTTTGAAAAGCTGCTCATCTCATGCCATATATCTGAGGATATCTCAAAACAGGCTAAACAAAAGTAAGGAAGGACACATAACCAACAAAAAGCTGTTCATATATTTTATGTAGTGGAGCAACTCTTTAACCCCTTAATGACCAGCCTATTTTAGACCTTAATGGCCAAGCTATTTGTTAAGTTTTTTCATCGTCTCATTCAAAGAGCTGAAACCTTTTCTTTTTTGCGTCGACATAGCCGTATAAGGTCTTGTTTTTTGCAGGACAAGTTGTAATTTTTAATAGCACCATTTTGGGGTACATAGAATTAATTCATTAACTTTTATTAACTTTTTTTGAGGAGGAATAGAAAAAAAACAGCAATTTCGCCACACTTTTCTGCGTCCTAAATTTACGCCGTTTACCGTGTGGTATAAATAACACAATAACTTTATTCAGCGGGTTGTAGCAATTGCAATGACACAATATTTGTATAGATTTTGTATGTTTTACTACTTTTACACAGTGAAAACACTTTTTTTTTCCAAAAATGTTTTTGTGTCTCCATATTTTGAAGAGCCGTAACGTTTTTATTTTTCCACCGATGCAGTTGTATGAGGGCTTTTTTTTTTTTTGCAGTACGGCTTGTAGTTTTTATCAGTACCATTTTGGAGTAGATGCGACTTTTTGATCACTTTTTATTACATTTTTTTTAAGGCTGGATTCAAAGAAAACAGCAATTTTTGCATGGCTTTTTATTTTATTTTTTACGACGTTCACCGTGCGGGTTAAATGATGTAATAAGTTTGTAGTTGGGGTCGTTGCGGACGCGGCGATACCAAATATGTGTGACTTTTTTACTTTATTTATTTTTGTTTGTTAATAATAAAGAAGTTTGTAAGGGGAAAAAGTGTTTTTTTTCATTTTTTTATTAAACTTCTTTTGTTACTTTTTTACTAATCCCACTAAGGGACTTCACTGTGCGATCGTCCGATCGCATTTATAATACACTGCGATACTTCTGTATTGCAGTGTATTATGCCTGTCCGTGTGCTAGGCCTCCGGTATGACCTAGCAGGCATTCACTACAGGAAGACCTGGGGGCCTTTATTATACCCCCGGCTGCCATCGGAGACACAGACACTCGGTGATCTTATCACCGGGTGTCAGTGGGATGAGAGGGAGCTCCCCAATTTCTCCAAAACCACTCATGCGGTGCACGCTATTGAGCGCCGCATCTGAAGGGTTAAACGGGTGAGATCAATACTAATATCGATCTCACACGTTCGAGCAGGGACGCCCCCAGCCCTCTGGCAGATTTCACAGCTCCCTGCTCTGTTTACTTATTCCGATGCAGCGACGTAAAAAGCCTATTGCATCGGAATAAGGCCCGTTAGTGACCGACGTAGAAACACTATGGGCTGGTCACTAACGGGTTAAGTCTTAAACTGCCACCATTATTTAAATTCTATGATACTTACGCAGTGGGGCACGATGTGTGCCCCACTGCGTAAGTATCATAGAATTTAAATAATAGTTTACAGAATAAATGTGAGAATAGGGCAGTGTCTAAAGTGGAGTAATAGGGGAAGAGTGCCTACCTTTTCATGTGGAGGACCAAGTCCTGATAGGTTGATATTGGTATCTGGACTGGAAGCACTTGATGCTGCAAATACTTCTGGTCGGTGCCTGTGTCCACTATAAAAAACAAAACATGAAATTCATTACACATCCGTAAAAGGCTTTTTGAGCTTTTAAACAATTAGAAAAATGATAGTGAATACTCTCTGTTCATAATTTATTAAATGTGGAACAGCAACTCCGCCCGTGTAGAACTCTGCTAGCTGTCAAAGGAAAAATCATCCGACAGGAAATAATATTTCTCGATAGCGGAGTAAAAGAAAGTGTCACCTAGGAATTAGACTTACTTGTACTCAGCCATGGGGAAACATTTTTACCTCTGGTGGATGACTTTTAGTTTACAGGTAGCAGCATTACATGAGGGGGAATTATTTTTTATTGACCTCTAGTTTCTATTGCAGCACAGGGGAGAAAAAAGGACAGAAGACTGCTCTAGGTGAGTATAAGTTTTTTATTTTTTGTACTAACTTTTTTTTTCTTTTCAGGTAGGTTCCGCTGGACCGTTTGGACTACAGCCTAGACTTGTTGGACTACTTTGATGATTTACTTTTGTTTTTTCTTCTTAAATGATATGGTGAGAGGGTTGTGTGGGGGAGTTTTTATTTCAATAAAAACTGTTTTCTTATGTCTCGGTGTATTTTTAATACTTTATTACTTCAGTAATGGGCGTTGTCTGAATAACAACATCCATTACTAAGACGGGGCTTAGTATTAGCCGGTTAAAAGGTTAGCAATAACTCCCCATTATTAGCCCGCTACCCACCGCTACCAGGGGTACTGAGAAGAGCCGGGTACGATCCAGTACCTAACCATCTGAAGCGACAGCTGGGTACTGGGGCGGCCGCAGGTTAGCATTATCATGCCCGGAAGGGCTAAAAACCATGGGCCTTCCCACCCTGGTAATGCTAGGCTGCATCTGCTGTGTTGTATATGGCTGATTATGAAAAATGGGGGGGACCCCATGTTGATTTAAAAAAAAACATTAAAAAAAACAACATGGGGTCCCCCCCCCATTTTTGATAACCAGCCAGATACAACATAGCCGTAGCAGGCAGCATTACCAGGGTGGGAATACCAGTCTGCGGCGGCCTCAGTACCCATCCCTCACTACAGAGGGTCGGGTACTAGGTTGTATCTGACTCTTCCCAGTACCCCTGGTGGCGGTGGGTACCGGGGTAATAATGGGGGGTTAGTGCTAGCCTTTTTACTGGCTAACACTAAGCCCTAGCCTTAGTAGTGGACACTGTCTATTACACAGCAGCCATTACTAAGGTGGTAATAAAGTGTTGAAAATCACAGAGACATGAGAATTTTTTTTTTTATTGAGATAAAAACTCCCCTACACAACCCTCTTTGACCATTTTATTTTAAAAAAATGTACATCGAAGTAGTCCAACGAATCTACAACGTAGTCCAAATGGTCCAACGGAACCTGCAAAAAATAAATAAAAAATTAGTAGTATGAAAAATAATAGAAACTCTGACACACACGATCCAATAACGTAGATGTGATCGATTGCAGCTCGATCCTTCGTGTCAGAGACCCGCAGGAGCCAGTGACACTGAAACTATCAGACCCGCTGTCCTGACAATACAGGTTTCAGTGCTAGATACAGCGGCTCTGTATAACAGGATACAAAGCAGCTGTATCTCAAAAAGTAAAAATTATTTTTAATAATTATTTAGAAAGGTTGCACCAAACACCATAAACCATTTAAAAAAAAAAAAAAATTGTGAAAGGTTTACACAGCCTTTAACACATCAAATTGTAACACCTCTTTTTAAGGCCTCGTTTACACGAGTGTGATATACGTCTGTGCAACGCGCGTGCTTTTCACACGTGTCGTACGCACCTATATTACTCTATGGGGCAGTGCAGACAGTTGCGTTGAATTTTGCTTAGCCCGAGTCCGCTGAAAAAAACTCACGACATGTCCTATATTTGTGCGCTGTTCGCGCATCACGCACCCATTGAAGTCAATGAGTGCGAGAAAATCACGCAGGTCACACGGAAGCTCTTCCGTGCGAACTGCGTGATTCGCGCAACAGCTGTCAAACTCTGAAAGTAAACAGAAAAGCACCACGTGCTTTTCTGTTTACAAACATCCAAACGGAATGTCATAATTAGAGATGACCGAACCGGGACAACCGAACCCGGTTTCGGTTCGAACTTTGGGAAAAGTTCGGTTCGCAGCGAATCCGAACTTCACCGGGTTCGGCCGAACCCGTTTTGACCGAACCCGGTCAAAAATATTATACAAATCGGCAGCCACTTGTCTCTATCAATCACTGATAGAGAGAAGAGGCTGCTGATTAAAAATAAAATAAAAAGCATTTCATACGTACCCGGTCGTTGTCTTGGTGACGAGTCCCTCTTCTTCCTCCAGTCCGACCTTCTTTTCTGACGCGGCAGCCTGTGATTGGCTGCAGCGGTCACATGGGCTGTATCGTCATCCAGGAATGTCGGGCCGGATGTCGAGAGGGACGCGTCACCAAGGCAACGGCCAGGAGACCGGACTGGAGGAAGAAGCAGAAAGTTCTCGGTAAGTATGAACGTCTTTTTTTTTTTTACAGGTACTCTATATTGTGATCGGTAGTCACTGTCCAGGGTGCTGAAACAGTTACTGCCGATCGCTTAACTCTTTCAGCACCCTGGACAGTGACTATTTAATGCCGATCAGTTAACTCTTTCAGCACCATGGACAGTGACTATTTACTGACGTCGCCTAGCAACGCTGCCGTAATGACGGGTGCACACATGTAGCCACCCGTCATTACGAGGCCTCATGCACACGACCGTAAAAATGCCCGAAATAGCGGGCCCATAGACTTCTGTTTGCCACGGGTACCTTCCCGTTTTCTCACGGGAAGGTGCCCGTGCCGTTAAAAAGATAGAACATGTTCTATTTTTTTATTTTACGGGCCGTGCTCGTAATTACGACTCGTAATTACGAGCACGGCCGGCCACGGGCAGCCGGCCGCTTTTGCGATCCGTGCTGTCATTATAAAGTATAGCAGCACGGCACGTAAAATAGAAAAATAGAAAACGGGAAGGTACCCGTGGGTAACAGAAGTCTATGAGCATGCAATAACGGGTGTTTTTACGGTCGTATGCATAATGGGAGCACGGCTCGTAAAAACGACCGGCTGCCCGTGGCCGGCCGTGCTCATCTCCTGAAATACTCTGTGCTGCCTTAAACTCTGTGGACAGGTCAGGATCCTGTTTCTTTTAAATGCTCGATCCACTATATAAGGCTGCGCTACAGTGCAGCATTTAAAAGAAACAGGATCCTGACCTGTCCACAGAGTTTAAGGCAGCACAGAGTATTTCAGGAGATGAGCGTGCAGATTCAGTGCTGCTGTGAACTCTGCTCTTACCATTACGTAGCCCTCAGTCTGTTACCTCTCCTCCACTCCTGTCCTCAATAACACCTTCATGATTGGCAAGTCACCACTTAACGGTAAGAGCAGAGTTCACAGCAGCACAGAGTATTTCAGGAGATGAGCGTGCGAAAATCTCGCAGCCGCGCATCATGACACACGCAGCTGTTAAGTGCTGTTTGCGCACGGAAAACGCTGCAGATTTTGCGTGTAAATGAGGCCTAAAGGGTAAGTCAATTTTTAACAAACTTCTAACATGTCATAGTGACATGTCAGAACTTTTGATGGGTGGGGGTCCGGGTGCTGAGACTAAGTGGCAGAAGCGCTCATGTGAGCGAAGAGCCACTTCATTTCTGTTTGGCTTTTTCCGGAAAGCCAAAGTAGCGGTGACTTTCTATGAGCCCGTACATAAGCTGCTCAGCTTTCCGGAAACAGAAACCAAGCGGCTCAGCGCTCACACGAGTGCTTCCGCCGCTTACTTTTAGTGATCAGAGGGAGTCGGCGAGAGACACTGCTTCCGTAACCATCATTCAGTTTTATGGGACTTACAGATGGTGGATATGTCATACATTTTTCTTATGGGAAAACTGAGGGCTGTATGGGGGGGATTATATTGCAAGGGGAGGTGAGTTTGTCTGACTTCTGGGGGCTCTATAGGGAGGTCTGAGTGTCTGATTCTGACATCTCTGTGGGGGGGGGGTAGCCCCCCCCCCATAGAGCCCGTCGCTCAGACCCCCCTATACAGCCCCCAGAAGTCAGACAATTTGACTTACCCTTGTAATATATTAGTAACTAGTGAGGGCTCTATGGGAAGGGGAAATTATACTGAATGGGGGGGGGGGTTCTAACCATCTAAGTGACTGCGGAGGACTCCATGAAGGGGGGAATAACCCCCCATCCCCCATAGAGCCCTCAGTATTTCAGTATTTATTATACAGCAGGGAGGGTTGAGCGTGTAACTCACTGCTGAGTGTCTATGGAGGGAAATTATTGTCCCTCCATAGACACTCTGCAGTGAGTTACACGCTCAGCCCCCCCCCTGCTGTATAATAAATACTGAAATACTGAGGGCTCGATGGGGGGTTATTCCCCCCTTCATGGAGTCCTCCGCAGTCACTTAGATGTAAATTAAGATGGAGACGAACATGAACACTAACCTCCTCGTTGCTCGACCACCGCCCTTCTCGTCTGTTCCTCACTGGCGGTACATGAAGCGTCAGAGGGGCGTGTTCTACCACGACTAGCAGACGCACGTCTGCTAGTTCTATCCAGACGTTGATATCCATCCCCCTCCTCCTCATCAGCACTGCGCTGCCCTCTGTTGCAGTCCGCCCGCCCCTCCCTCTCAACGGCCATTAGCGGCGCTTCTTCTGAACGGCCATTAGCGGCGCTTCTTCTGAACGGCCATTAGTGAGTCCGACCTTAAGCGGTTTAAAATGATGTGCGTTTCGGGTTGCGATGGGCCCCCTAAAAGCTTGGGCCCCGGGCGGCCGCCCGAAACGCCCATATTATAATCCGCCACTGTGCACAGGCCCCTCCAAGTACCGATGCAAACCGTGATCGGTTGTTCAAAATAAGACCGCTAATAAATTCCCTCAATAATTTATTCCTGCAACTTTACACCCCTGAGCAGAATGTAAGCGTGGACGAATCCCTCCTCAACTTCCATGGAAGAGTTAGCTTTCGCCAATATCTACCTTCCAAAAGGGCAAGATATGGCGTTAAGCACTACAAATTGTGTGAAAGCGGGTCAGGATATACCAGCGCCTTCAGGATTTATGAGGGGCGGGCCCGCACAATAAATGTTCCTGGATGCCCCCCTGATCTTTCCACCAGCAGTAAGATCGTGTGGGAGATAATGCAGCCTCTGCTTCACAAGGGGTACCACCAGTACTGCGATAATTTTTATTCGAGTGTGCCCCTGTTTAGGCATTTGCATGCTGCAAGGACTGGAGCATGTGGTACCATGCGCAAAAACCGAATTGGTTTTCCGCAGCAATTAGTGGGTTAGCGCATGGTAAAGGGGGACTCCTGTGGTTATGCATCTGAGGAATTGCTGGCGGTCAAGTACAGGGGTCGCAAAGATGTATATGTGCTAAGCACGATTCATACCACAGGAACAGTGGCAGTGAGGGAAAGAGGGGCAACATCGGACAAGCACAAACCAGTGAGCGTGTTCGAATATAACAAGTACATGGGGGGGTGGATTTAAGCGACCAGGTTTTACAGCCGTATTTAGTAAAACGCAAAACAAAAACCTGGTACAAAAAAGTGGCCTTTTATCTGTAACAGGTGGCAATCCACAATTCATTTGTGCTCTATAAAAAAAAACAGAGGCAGAGACACATATCTGGATTTCCAGGAGAAAATTATCGAAGGCCTCATATTTGATGCTCAGGACACCAGAGAATGCCCCCAGTCTGAGGATGTCACGCGACTGACTGAAAGACATTTCATCACTCGCATTCCCCCAACACCAACTAGTAGCAACCCCCAGAAAAAGTGCCGTGTCTGCAGAAAAGACGGGCACCGCAAAGATTCCCGATATTTCTGTCCCTCATGTCCCTCGCAACCAGGCCTGTGCATTGACCCATGTTTTAAAAAATACCACACTGTTCTGAATTATTAAATTTTAGTTAATTAGTTGAAAATATATTTGCCCTACATTACATTTTTATTTCCCCCCTGATTTTACTCCAAAGGTGAGGGAGGGAATGGGTGGGGGGGGGGGGGGGGGTGGGGTGGTTGGATGTCATGTTTGCATATTTTCTTAAATTCATCTGCTGGAGAGCTCATTTGCATAATCCTGCAATTTCTTAATTTAGAAAACCCAAAAATATAAATTCCCATTATACCCCTAGATGAATATTTTGTGATCTCTGGTTCAAGAGCAGATATTTTGGAAGAGTAAGGCTATGTTCACACGGAGTATTTTGGGGGAGGAATATCTGCCTCAAAGCTCCAAACGGAATTTTGAGGCAGATATTCCTCCCCCAAAATACTCCGTGTGAATAGCAATTATCGCGCCGTTTTTCGCCCGCGGCCATTGAGCGCCGCGGGCAGAAAACACGCTTTCTCCTGCCTCCCATTGAAGTCAATGGGAGGTCGGAGGCGGAAGCGCCCGAAGATAGGGCATGTCGCTTCTTTTTCCCGCGAGGCAGTTTTACTGCTCGCGGGAAAAAGACGCCGACGCCTCCCATTGAAATCAATGGGAGGCGTTCTCGGGCCGTTTCTGCCGAGTTTTGCGACGCGGTTTCCGCGTCAAAAAACTCGGCAAAAGACCCCGTGTGAACATAGCCTTATAGAAACTCTGTTGAGTTTTGTAAAACCAGCTTTGAAAAAAGGCGATTTGTGAAATAAGCTTCTTCTATCGTCCGCCCTCCTACATCTCTATGTGATAAATAAGGCACACATATTTGGTATCCCCATGCACAGGAGAAGTGGCAGATTGTGAAAGGAGATGAATTTTGTCCATGGTCTATACTGTGTGTGAAAAATGCTAGCATAAACTGACGCATTTGCTAAAAAATTGCTAAATTTATTTTGTTCCATCTTATTCAAGAAACTTTCAGAAGAAAACTGAACTTTCTAAAAATATGATAATCCCCTTGAAGAAAACCTTGTGGGGTCTACTTGTGTGAATGAAGTCATTTATGGGGTGTTTCTAATGTTTCAGCAGCATTAGGCCCCCCAGAACACAGTATGCTGCTATAAAATCAAGTGCAGAATTCCTGGACCGAAAAGGCCAAAAAGCCTCCTTTTATGCCAAGCCCTGGCACATGCCCGCACAGTGAATAAGGCACACATATTTGGTATCCCCATGCACGGGAGAAGTGGAAGAATGTGAAAGGACATTAATTTTGTCCATGGTCCATTCTATGTGTGAAAAATGCTAGCATAAACTGACGCAATTGCTAAATTCTTGCATTTTTTTCCAATTTTGCCCACTTTAGAGAAAAAAATAAAAATGATATATACTGACAAATACCACTAAAATAAAGCCCTATCTGTCCTTTAAAAAGAGTTTAAAATTAAAAAATAAACTTTATTCACCTGCAGAGTTATAGTCATCTAAAGAAGCGCATAGCAAAATTGTGAAATTTGCTCTGGTCATTTAGCTGTAAAACAGCCTAGTCCTTAACCAGTTAAATGTGGAACAAGCAGATGCCTTTGTTGTAAATCCATAACTGATAAAACTTATACATTTCGGTCTCAACAAACAGAAAAAATATTCAATATCGATGCAAACCTAAACTGTCAGTCAAAATTTGTGATTTATTTAATCAATTGTATATGTGGAGTTCAATATGTAGGAAGGACAATTCAGCCCTTGCATTGTAGACTAAATAAACACAGGTCTAACTGTAAAAATAAATTTTTACTTTGTAGTGTATCCAGACATTGCACATTAGTACATGAGGGTAATTTTACATGTTTCACTATTACCCCAATTGACCAAATCAAAGAAAATCATACAGATCGTTTTAATACTCTTTGTAAAAGAGAAATTTTCTGGATTTAATAGACATTAAAACCGATAGGTCTGAACGAAATAACTGAGACCATTATTTAATTTGAATCAAATTTTTTTTTAAAATATTTAAGTAATAAATAAATGAGAAAATGTCTACATATCTACACATATATAGAAATATATACATACAAAAATACTCACTGTTGTGGGATATAATACAGGTAGCTCCCTTCTACCGTTCCTCTATGCATTCTCGACCTCTATAATCATCTTTTTATCTGCAAAATCCCCTTTGAACTTTTTGGTTCTTTCTTTCCTCTTCCCGTCAATAGAACGCTCTGCATAGACTCACATTCAGGAGCGTCATATCACCATGACGACAGCATACGCTACTGACAGCTCTACGCTAAGAAAGTTTAAAACTAGAACAATCAAATACATATAAAAACATTTTACATTTGGTCTGAACCAAAAAATAGTTTTTACAAGACACCCCATTGGACATGAGTATATACATATATAATTTATATATTTTACACTTTTAATTATTTCCATTTTGTAATATCTTATTAACATCCTTTTTAATGGTCTTCTATATTACTGCAAAAATGGTTTATTTTAAGTGTATAACATTTTAAAAATGTCTTTGCCGTACCTTGCTTATACAAGTAACCATTTGACCTTTAACCTAACCCGGTACTCATTTCGACTACCGACCTCAAAAACCGGCTATATAACCACAGACACTGTTAATGGACTTATCACTTGTACTAAACCTGACGAAGGGGCCGGTACGGCCTTGAAACACAATTATTGTTGTTGTTTATTGTACAAAATAAAAAGTAATTTTCTACACGGCTGCGCCCTTGGATATTCAGTTTTTACTCTTTTATCTCCTGGATTTACACAGCGGAGTTTGTTCCAAAATCTCCGGATCGGATATTGGGCTGCAACTGTCTCACACAAGTATATACTTGGACACGCATCATTGGATGTTATGCTCCTAGCATAACACTATCAGGTCAGCACAATTGACAACCACTTCTATCCCTTCTATTATATAGGTTCATGCACATGCCTTTGCTTCTTAGGGCTGTGTTTCAGTCTATTAGCACACTAGGGCCACATGTGGGATATTTCTAAAAACTGAAGAATCTGGGCAGTAAATATTAAGTTGAATTTTTTGGGTAAAACCTTCTGTTTTACCGAAAAAATTTATTAGAAATGAATTTTGGCAAAAAAAAAAATTTTGTAAATTTCACCTTTGCTTCAATTTCCTGTGAAACGCCTAAAGGGTTAAGACACTTTCTGAATACTTTGATGAATACTTTGATGGTGTAGTTTTCAAAATGGGGTGTTTTATGGGGGTTCCTAATATATTGGCCCCTCAAAGCCACTTCAGAACTGAATTCGTCCCTGAAAATATAGTCTTTTTAAATTTTCTTAAAAATGTGAGAAATTGCTGCTAAAGTTCTAAACCTTGTAACCTCCTAGAAAAGTAAAAGGACATTCAAAAACGATGCAAACATAAAGTAGACATATGGGCAATGTTAATTAGTAACTATTTTGTATGGTATTAATATCTCTTTTACAAGCAGATACATTAAAAATTAGAAAAAATCATAATTTCTTCAAATTTTCTCTACATTTTGGTATTTTTCACAAATAAGCTATGAATTTATTGACCACATTTTTCCACTAACATAAAGTACAATATGTCATGAGAAAACAATCTCCGAATCGCTTGAATAGGTAAAAGCATTCCAAAGTTATTACCACATAAAGTAACACATGTCAAATTTGAAAAAATAGGGTTGGTCCTGAAGGCCAAAATGAGCCTGGTCCTGAAGTCGTCGCTACTGCTGTAGCAGCCATAGCTGATGCTAGCGGCACCACTGGGCATGGGAGGGCCCCTTGTAGCAGCTGCTATGGCTGCTACAGCGATAGAAACGCTACTGATGGCGAGGAACGGAACTAGCTGCGGTCCCTGCCGCTACAGCAGGGTATTAGCTGTAAAATAATGCTGACACCCACCGCTGATGACGCAGGCTCAGCTTCTGAGCCCACCTCATCTTCCCGTCTGTACCTGGAAGCTTTTTAGGCCCCGCCTACAGGCGGGTCATAGGAGGCTTCCATACTAGGCAGACCAGGAGGCCAGTGTTAGGCCTCCGTTTGCCATTGCAGGCATCGGGACCCCGGCGGTCTTGTTGCTGGGTTGCCGATTGGCTACAAACACCTTAAATGCAGCGGTCTCATTTGACCGCTGCATTTAAGGGGTTTATGGCAGGGATCGGAGCTAATTTTGGTCCCCACAATTACAGCAGGGTGTCGCGGATGATGGCGCGGGCTCCGCTTCTGAGTCTGTGCCATCCATTTGTCATATGGATACAGCATTTTGCGGGAAGCACTGGCTTTCCATGACGTATCCATACAACAAATGTCAGAAATGGGTTTTCCAGAATCATAAATGTTCACCTATCCAGAGGACATCTCCATTCAAGCTCCTCCTTACTGCGGGAAATTCAGTAAGGAGGGTCTGGGGGTTAGCGACCCCCATCCTCGCGATCGTTGGGTCTAGCGGTGGGGCCACCAGCGATCAGAAAATTATTACCTATCCTGTGGATAGGTGATAGTTTAGTATTCCTCAATTGTAAAGTTCTGTGGAATATGTTGGCGCTACATAACTAAAGATTATTATTACTGCATACAAACTGTTGTGTTCTCTCCCTGGTGCATCCATTAGTTGATTGTAGGAAAACAGGTACAGATGACACTATACCCCAAATTTTAGTGATTTAATTAATTAGTGTAACACCCATGGCCGCGGACTGTCAGGATTACTCACCCCTCGACGACCACATCCATGGATCTGTGAGCGCTGGCCCCCATCTCCTCCTCAGGAGACGCTAGCGGTGCTTTCCATCCCGTTCTGCAGCATCCCGTAGGGTGCACGCTCGTGCCCGGCCAGCTGAGGGAGGAAGGTCTGTGACAAAGTCCATCGCAATGTGCTGCCAGGGGGCATTGGGTACAGGCAGAGGTTGAAGCAGGCCGGCAGGCTTGGAGTGAGTAACTTTACTAGAAGTACACACCGTGCAAGAAGAGACAAAGTCCACAACATCTTAAGGTAGCGTGGGCCACCAGAAGTGACGAGCAATCAGGTCTCGGGTTTTACGAACACCAGCATGACCAGACCGTTTAGAACGGTGTCCCCAGCGGAGAATTCTTCTCCTGTCTGCCAACCAAACAAAAGTCCTCCGAGGAGGGATGTCTCTAACCTGGAAAGGATTAGCAGTGACAATGCAGAACGGGTCTATGATACTTTGAAGGGACTCCACCGTGTCATCATGACCTGGACAGGGCATCGGCCCTCACATTATTGTCAGCGGGACGGTAGTGGAGCACAAATTGGAAACGGGTGAAGAACAGCGACCACCTGGCTTGACGGGGATTTAGTCGTTGAGCGGACTGAAGGTAAGTGAGGTACTTGTGGTCGGTGTAGAGCAGGATGGGGTGAGCTGCGCCCTCTAGCAGATGTCTCCAGTCCTCCAGAGCCAATTTGATCCCCCAATAGAGTAATTGCGCTCAGCAGAAGAAAAAAGTCTCGAGTAGTAGCCTCATACAACTGCCTTTCCTTTGGAGCTCCTCTGGAACAGAAGTGCACCTGCACCAACAGAAGAAGCGTCCACCTCCAATGAAAACTGCCGAGACATGTCAGGATGATGGAGGATCGAGGCTGAAGGGAAGGCTTTCTTGAGACTAATAAATGCGGACTCTGCCTCTGTAGTCCACACCTTGGCATTCACACCATTCTTGGTAAGGGTAGAGATGGGAGCTGAAAGTGATGAGAAGTTTGGGATAAACCGCCGGTAGAAATTGGAGAATTTTAGGAAACGCTGTATGTACCTCAGGCCTTGAGAATGTGGCCACTCCAGGACAGCTCTCACTTTCTCTGGATCCATCTTGAGACCTTGATCCAAGATGATGTAGCCCAGGAAGGGCAGAGAACTCTTCTGAAAGACGCACTTCTCCAGCTTGGCATGCAAACGATCCTCCCTTAATCGTAGTATAACTTGACGGACATGCCTCCGATGAGTTGTCGGATCTGGGGAGAAAATCAAAATATTGAGATAAACTACAACACAGATATAGAGGAGATCTCGGAAGATATCATTAACAAATTCCTGGAAGACCGCGGGAGCGTTACACAGTCCGAATGGCATCACCAGGTATTCATAGTGCCCGTCTCGAGTGTTGAACGCCGTCTTCCACTCGTCCCCTTAACAGATTTGGATCAAATTATAAGCCCCACGCAAGTCTAGCTTAGAAAAAATTCTGGCTCCTCGTATACGGTCAAACAGTTCAGATATATGGCAACGTGGATTTGTTCTTGACCATGATCTGGTTGAGACCACGGTAGTCAATGTAGGGTCGAAGGGATCCGTCTTTCTTTTTAACGAAGAAGAAGCCAGCCCCAGCCGGGGATGAAGACTTTCGTATGAAACTCCTCTCCAAATTCTCCTTCATATAGGCCGACATGGATAGAGACTCTGGCATGGAGAGAGGATATATCCGTACATGGGGAAGAGAGGAATTAGGAACCAGTTCAATGGGGTAGTCATAAGTCCGATGTGGAGGCAGCGTCTCCGCCTCCCTTTTGCTGAAGACATCTGCAAACTGAGCAAAATGGGGGGACAGTCCCGCTAATGACTGAGGCAGAGGAGGCTGGACAGGATGAATCTGCAACAGACAATGACCGAGGCACTTGGAGCCCCATTGGAGAACCTCTCCAGAACTCCAGGACTGGGGCATGCAGTCGAAGCCAAGGCAGGCCCAAGAGAACAGGATTGATGGCCTTGGGCAAAACAAGTAAAGAAATTAGTTCAGAACGAAGGACTCCAAACTAGAGCCTCAACGGCTTGTTTTTAGAAACGATCGAGTCAGGCAGAGGCAGTCCATTAACTGAGGCAACAGCCAAAGATGTCTCCAGGGGAACTGTGGGCAACTGGAGATGATCCACTAGCTCCTTTTGGATGAAGTTTTCCGCGGACCCGGAGTCTAGATAGGCAGAAACCCGATGCGTCCTCTCGCCGGATACTAGAGTCACAGGAATAGTCAACTTGGAACAGAATGCTTTATTTGGTACCGTTCCAATCCTAGACACTGGGGTCTCTCTGGCCTCTGGGGACACAGATGCACAATATAGCATCCGAGGCCGCAATACAGACGAAGTCCAGAAGTGCGTCTGCGTTGTCTCTCCTTGTCCGGTTCATCTGCATAGGATCCTCTGGTAGGATGACTGAGGATGGTGAAGATTGCTGAAAAGTAGAATCCAGCCTAGGAAGTGCTCTCTCCCGGAAAACCTCTTGGGAACGCTACCGGTTCCTCATGTCAACCCTGGTGGCAAGTAGGATGAGATTGTCCAGGGTAGATGGCAGATCTCGAGCGGCCAGCTCGTCCTTAATCCTCGAAGACAGTCTCTGCCAGAATGTAGCCACCAAAGCCTCTTTGTTCCAGGTTAATTCAGTAGCCAGGGTACGGAACTGAATGGCGTACTCACCCACGGAGAGCTCTCCCTGGTGTAGAGTTAGCAGATGCAGCGGCAGAAGATACTCTCCCAGGTTCCTCAAAGATCGAGCAGAAAGTCCGTAAGAAGTACGGCAAGTCACGAGTCTCTGGCCCCTGATGTTCACACAGAGGATTTGCCCACACCAGTGCTTTTCCAGAAAGGAGAGAGATCATGAAGGCGATCCTGATGTCATCAGAACAGAAGGCTCTGGCATGTAGTCTGAAGTGGATCTGGCACTGATTCAAAAATGCCCTGCAGGTCCTCAGGTCTCCGTCATAGCGTGAAGGTAGCGGCAAGAGGCACAGGAGATCGGCACTGGTACAGACAGGAAGTGTAGCAGGAGGAGCAGGAGGAATGGGTGCGGTGACGACTGTGGTTGGAGCAACCAGCCGATAGGCAATGGCGTTCACCGACAGGAGGAGTTAGTCTTGCCGTGACTGGAGATCCTCCATCTCGGCCAGCATGGCTTGTGTCGTCAAGGTGTCAGGTTAACCAGCAGGGTCCATGGCCTGAGCGTACTGTCACGGTAGGGGGGTATGTGGACCCACTAGGCTGCACCGCCATAGTGGGGAGGCAGCTGGCCAAACTAAACAGCACCCTAGAAATACAAAGTCCCGCACTAGGGTACCTGGGTAATCCAGACAGTGACCGCAGCTCTGGCACGGATGGAGGTGGGTGCAGGTTCGGCCTTAGGTTGAATGGCGCCCTCTGCGGGACTCTCTATTGCCGCCCCCTACACAAACCAAAAATTAACCACATATATAGACACGCTGGAACATATATACTGCGCATACATAAAGACAGATATTTAGACATACAGGCAAATATACATACACACATTCTGGAATATATATATACAGGTAAATATATAGACGTATAGACACATATATAGATACATACACACACACACACACACACACACACACACACACACACACACACACACACACACCGGCAGATAAATACACAGACAGGGACATATACAAATACATAAAAGGAACATATTTACAAGCACAAAGACACATTCACAAACAGACCCATATATACCCAGTACAGATAATGTTGTAGATTTCATGTGCAGCCCAATGTAACACAAGAGATAACACACACTAATAACTGAGTACAGATAATGTAGTAGATATTGCCTACAGTCCTATGTAACACCACAGATAATACAGTGATAACTCTCTGAATACATATAATGCAGTAAATGTTAACTGCAGTCCTATGTAACACCGCTGATAACAGTACAGATAATGTCGTAGATGATAACTATACCCACAGACACATAAACACACACACACACACACACACACACACACACACACACACACACACACACACAGAGGCATATATATAAGGGCAGCAGAGTATATAAGGGGCAGTGGGGTATATAGGGGCAGCAGGGTATATAAGAGGCAGCAGGGTATATAGGAGGCAGCAGGTTATATAAGGGGCAGCAGGATATATAGGGGGTAGCAGGATATATAAGTGCAGCAGGGTATATAGGGGCAGCAGGGTATATAGGAAGCAGCAAAGTATATAGGGGCAGCAGGATATACAGGGGGCAGCAGAGTATATAAGGAACAGCAGGGTATATAGGAGGCAGCAGGTTATATAAGGGGCAGCTGGGTATATAGGGGCAGCTTGGTATATAGGTGGCAGCAGGGTATATGTAATGGCAGGAAGGAGGTGAAGGGAAAGTGAGCCCTAATCTACCCACCGCCCTGTCCCTGCCTACTTGCAACGACCCGCCCTAGGCGACGAGGTACAACTGGGCGGCGGTCCCTACGCTGTCTAAGTGCACGGGAAAACAAACAGGGAACACGCAATGGAAGGGGCAGTAGCCACGGAACGCCACGAGGAAACGGAGCGGCGAACGAACAGTTAGGACCAGGACGAAGTGAGTACACCCAAGCGGGCACGGAGACAGAAGCAAGCCAGGGGCAAAGCAAAGCAGGTCAAGCAGAACTGCAGCAAGGCAGAAGCACGGCAGAAGCAGGCTGGAGCAAGCAGCAGTGGGGCCAGGAATCCAAAAGAATTACAAGCACTGAGGAAGAGAACAGGGCAGGTAATAAAGGACAGGGGGCGGAGCTAACTCCGACAGACCAGGCCGCGATAGGCTCTCCCACTCCTGAGCCTGCCACCCTGGTTGGTGGGAGATGGTGTCAGTCGAACAGGTCTGGCCTCAGGTGTGGATTGATTAATCCCAGGAGTATACCTAGACGTAGTATCTGGCAGATCCCTAACAGTACTCCCCCTTTTATGAGGGGCCACCGGACCCTTACTAAGAGGACCCGGTTTAGTAGGGAAGAGAAGGTGGAACCTCCTGATCAATACCCCAGCGTGAACATCACGGGCAGGTACCCAAGTCCTCTCCTCAGGCCCGTATCCTCTCCAATGGACCAGGTACTGGAGGGAGCCCTGGACCATCCTACTGTCCATAATCTTGGCCACCTCGAATTCCACCCCCTTAGGGGTGAGAACGGGAACAGGAGGTATCCTCGAGGGGGACCAGGACGGGGAGCAGCGTTTAAGGAGGGAGGCATGGAAGACGTCATGTATGCGAAAGGATGGGGGGAGCTCCAGACGGAAGGATACAGGGTTGAGGACTTCAATGATCTTATAAGGTCCAATAAATCGGGGAGCAAACTTCCTGGACGGGACCTTAAGGCGCAAGTTCCTGGACGACAACCAGACCAAATCCCCGACGACAAACCGGGGGTTAGCAGAACGTCTACTATCCGCCTGAATCTTTTGTGCGCTCTGGGACGCCTCTAGGTTCTTCTGAACCTGGGCCCAGACAGTGCACAGTTCCCGATGAACATCCTCTACCTCAGGATTATTGGAACAACCAGGGGAGACGGAGGAGAACCTTGGGTTAAACCCGAAATTACAGAAAAACGGGGAGACCCCTGACGAGTTACTGACCCGGTTATTCAGGGAAAATTCAGCAAGGGGAAGGAATGAGACCCAATCGAATTGACAGTCAGAGATGAAACACCTTAAATATTGTTCCAGGGATTGGTTAGTCCTTTCCGTTTGGCCATTAGTTTCGGAATGGAAGGCGGAGGAGACCGACAGACCAGGCCGCGATAGGCTCTCCCACTCCTGAGCCTGCCACCCTGGTTGGTGGGAGATGGTGTCAGTCGAACAGGTCTGGCCTCAGGTGTGGATTGATTAATCCCAGGAGTATACCTAGACATAGTATCTGGCAGATCCCTAACAGTACCTGGTCCATTGGAGAGGATACGGGCCTGAGGAGAGGACTTGGGTACCTGCCCGTGATGTTCACTCTGGGGTATTGATCAGGAGGTTCCACCTTCTCTTCCCTACTAAACCGGGTCCTCTTAGTAAGGGTCCGGTGGCCCCTCATAAAAGGGGGAGTACTGTTAGGGATCTGCCAGATACTACGTCTAGGTATACTCCTGGGATTAATCAATCCACACCTGAGGCCAGACCTGTTCGACTGACACCATCTCCCACCAACCAGGGTGGCAGGCTCAGGAGTGGGAGAGCCTATCGCGGCCTGGTCTGTCGGAGTTAGCTGGGACAGGTGTTCAGTAGATGCTTGTCGTCCCCACAGTAGAAGCAGAGACCATTCATTCTGCGAAACTCCCTACGTTGTCGAGGGGACATGGAGGCCCCGAGTTGCATAGGTACCTCCGAGTCCTCCGTGGAGGGGCGAGGAGACGGGACCTCGGGGGGGATTGCAGAAAAGTCAGAGGGGAGCACATTGAAGCGTTCTAGCTGACGTTCCCTGAGACGTCGGTCAAGTCGTACTGCTAGGGCCATAACCTGGTCAAGGGAGTCAGACGAGGGGTAGCTAACCAGCAGATCCTTCATGGCGTCAGATAATCCTAACCTAAACTGGCACCTTAGGGCCGGATCGTTCCACTGAGAAGCTACGCACCACTTCCTAAAATCAGAACAGTATTCCTCAACCGGTCTCCTACCCTGACGTAAGGTCACCAGCTGACTCTCGGCTAAAGCAGTCCTGTCAGTCTCGTCGTAAATGAGTCCGAGGGCAGAGAAAAAACGATCAACAGAGGAAAGTTCAGGGGCGTCAGGAGCCAAGGAGAAGGCCCACTCTTGGGGCCCTTCCTGGAGTCGGGATATGATGATACCCACCCGCTGGTTCTCGGAACCTGAGGAGTGGGGCTTTAGGCGGAAATACAGTCTGCAACTCTCCCGGAAGGAGAGAAACGTCTTACGGTCCCCTGAGAACCGGTCAGGTAACTTGAGGTCGGGTTCTAGAGGTGAGGTGAGGGGTACTACTAAAGCAGCGTCACCCTGATTGACCCTTTGGGCCAGGGCCTGGACCTGTAGGGAGAGGCCCTGCATCTGCTGGGTCAGGGTCTCAAGGGGGTCCATGATAGCGTCAGCGTAGGAGAAATGGTAGACTAGGTAAGGGCTTGTAATTATGTAATGGCAGGAAGGAGGTGAAGGGAATGTGAGCCCTAATCTACCCACCACCCTGTCCCTGCCTACTTGCAACGACCCGCCCTAGGCGACGAGGTACAACTGGGCGGCGGTCCCTACCCTGTCTAAGTGCACGGGAAAACAAACAGGGAACACGCAAGGGAAGGGGCAGTAGCCACGGAACCCCACGAGGAAACGGAGCGGCGAACGAACAGTCAGGACCAGGACGAAGTGAGTACACCCAAGCGGGCACGGAGACAGAAGCAAGCCAGGGGCAAAGCAAAGCAGGTCAAGCAGAACTGCAGCAAGGCAGAAGCACGGCAGAAGCAGGCTGGAGCAAGCAGCAGTGGGGCCAGGAATCCAAAAGAATTACAAGCACTGAGGAAGAGAACAGGGCAGGTAATAAAGGACAGGGTGGCGGAGCTAACTCCGACAGACCAGGCCGCGATAGGCTCTCCCACTCCTGAGCCTGCCACCCTGGTTGGTGGGAGATGGTGTCAGTCGAACAGGTCTGGCCTCGGTGTGGATTGATTAATCCCAGGAGTATACCTAGACGTAGTATCTGGCAGATCCCTAACAGTATATAGGGGCAGCAGGGTACATAGGAGGCAGCAGGGTATTTAGGGCAGCAGGTTTTATAGGGGGCAGCAGGATATATTCATGGAAGCAGGGTATATAGGGGCAGCAGGGTATATAGGAAGCAGCACAGATATCTCTGTTTTAGATGTTCTACTTTAATATTGAACACACACTTTTACAAAGAGACATAAACACATGCAGACACACAGACACACACACACAGACATACAAACACAGAGACACATACTGTATACACAGAGACACTGTAATGTCCGTGGCTGCGGGCTGTCAGCTCCAACCTCCCCCTGACAGCCGCAGCCACGAGTCGGCAAGCGCTGGCCAAAGCCGCCTCCTTAGGAGATGCCAGTGCTCGCGTCCACTCACCTCTGCCGGATCCCGGAACATTCGAGGTACTGCAGCAGATCAACCCTGTCGCCTACAAGCTTCAGCTGCCTCCTACCCTCAGGATTCCCAACTCCTTCCATGTCTCCCTCCTGAAACCAGTGATCCTGAATCGCTATTCCAAGACTCCCAGCCCTGCGGTTGCCTCCAGCGGCCCCTCGGACATCTTTGAGGTCAAGGAGATCTTGGACGCCAAGAGAGTCAGAGGAAAGACTTTTTAATTGGTGGATTGGAGGGGGTTGGGTCTTGAAGAGAGGTCCTGGGAGCCAGAGGGGAACCTCAATGCCCCTACTCTTCTGAAGAAGTTTCTCTCTCGCTCTGGTCCCAAGAAGAGGGGGCGTAAGAGGGGGGATACTGTAATGTCCATGGCTGCGGGCTGTCAGCTCCAACCTCCTCCTGACAGCCGCAGCCACAAGTCGGCAAGCGCTGGCCCCAGCCTCCTCCTCAGGAGACACCAGCGCTCTCATCCACTCACCTCTGCCGGATCCCGTAGGGTGCGAACGCACGCTCCTGCCCACTCTTAAAGGGGCATCACGCTCACCGGACCTCATGGACGAACTTTGACCCGTGAGTACCCTGGACTATAAGAGGGGTCCAGCCCCCTAGTTCTATGCCTGAGCGTTGTTGTGTTCCCTATAGTTTGTCTATGTCATGAACTCCTGGTGTGTTTCCTGTTCCAGTCCCTGTCCCTATACCTGTTTCCAGTTCCTGTTCCTAGCAATCCATACATTCCTGGTCTAGCACTGAGCTGTGCCAAAGTTGTGCCGTGCTGCATACACGTCTGACCTGCTTCCCCTCGCCTTACGTTCGCCTGCTACCTAAGTCCCAGCCGAGCCTGTCCTGCTGCTGTCTGAGCTGCCACAGGTACCTATAGAACTGTAGACCCTCACCTGCTCCCTGTTGGCCAGCTGCCTTACTGCCAAAGCGGTACGACCCAGTTGGACAGACCCTTCGTGACAGTACGCTCAGGCCATGGACCCCGCTGGTCGATTCAAGACTATGACGACGACACAGGAGATGCGAGGACCTCCGGTCTCGACAGGACCAACTCCTCCAGGCGTTGAACATTCTTGGACATCGGCAGGAGGCACAAGCTGCCGTTCCTCCTACTATACCTCCTGGCAATGTGGATCCTCAGTCTACACCTCTTGGCAGTATTGACCAACGTGTTCCTTTGCCACTTCCTGACCGCTATGATGGAGAAGCAAGTACCTGTCGTGGTTTTCTTAATGCCAGATCCACTTCAGCCTGTATGCTATGTCATTTTCGTCTGATGGTGCCAGGGCCGATTTCATAATTTCTCTCCTCACCGGAAAGGCTCTTGCATGGGCGAACCCTATCTGGGAGAGACAAGGACCAGAGACCCGTGACTTCCCTGCCTTCCTCCGGACTTTTCGCATGGTGTTTGAGGAGCCTGGACGAGTCTCATCTGCAGCGGCCTCTTTGATTAACCTGCGCCAAGGAAACCCCTCCGTGAGTGAGTACGCCATCCACTTTCGCACCCTGGCGGGAGAGCTCTTGTGGAACAATGAGGCACTGGTGGCTGCATTCTGGCATGGACTATGTTCCAGAATTAAAGACGAACTTGCCGCCCGGGATCTTCATTCTACCCTGGATGACCACATCCTTCTTTCTGCCCAGATTGATATACGGATCCGTGAACACCTCCAAGAGGTCCAACGGGAGGGAGCCCTTCCTAGTCTGGTCCCTACTTTGCAGCAACCCCTGCTGTCCTCCGATGTCGATCCTAATAACGGACCAGTATAAGTTATCTACCCAAGAGAGACAACGCAGACGCACATCTGGACTGTCACAAAGCGTGTTAGTGGACCCACTATGCCATACCGCCATAGCAGGGAGGCAGCTGACAGAACAACAGGAAACCCCAGTAATACAATGTCCCGCACAAGGGTACCTGGATAGTCCAGACAGTGGCCGCAGCTCTGGCACAGATGGAGATGGGTGCAGCAGATAACGCCAAACGTGGCAGATGACACAGGTGCCGTAGGTTGCGCCAGACGTGGCGGATTCCTCCGTACGTGACAGATGACACAGGATGTGGCGGATTCCTATGGACGTGGCAGATGACACTGGACGTGGCGGATTCCTCCGGACGTGGCACGACTCTATACTATAGGCACAGCACGAGAAACAGGAACAGAAAACAAGGCACGGGTAACAACTGGTACTGGAAACACTAAGGGACCATTTGCAAGACAGACTTGGAGAACAAACAACGCTCAGGCAAGGATCAGAAGGCCTGGGGCCTTCTTATAAACCAGGAAATCGTGGCAGTTGATGATGATGACGATTTCCTTTGTGCGCGCTGGCCCTTTAAGGCCGGGCACGAGCGTGCGTGCGCACCCTACGGGACACAGCAGACCGGAGCGGAATTGAGCGCTGGCGTCTCCTTGGAAGGAGATGGGGACCAGCGCTCACGGATCCATGGCTGCGGGCGTCGGGAGGTGAGTAAACCCGATGGCCCGTGGCCATGGAAGCTACATGGACTCTGTCTTTATTGCGGTCTCGATGGACATCTGGTGTGCCTGTGCCCCCAAAAATCCCAAAACCTAGGGTTGCTTGGAGTGACGAAGATGGACTTCCATCTAAATTGTCCATACCTTTGACCATAGTGTCCGGCGAGAAAAAGCATCAGGTCTCTGCATATCTGGACTCTGGATCCGCTGCTAATTTCATCCGCAGAGAGCCCGTTGACAGTTGCTTCAATAAATGGACTACCTCTGCCAGATTCTGTTATAGCTGTGACCAAGCCGCTGAGGCTCCAAGTCGGAGCCCTTCACTCCGAACTTCTGTCTTTCTGTGTCCTGCCCAAAGCTGTTAACCCTGTGTTGCTGTTCCTGCCTTGGCTCCGACTATATGCCCCAGTTCTGGACTGGAATTCTGGAGAGGTTCTCCAGTGGGGCCCTGAGTGTCAAGGTTGTTTCCTGGTGCGGATTCATTCGGCTCAGCCTTCGCTGCCTCGGTCATTGGCAGGATTGCCGGGTCATTATGCTGCCTTTTCGGACGTCTTCAGCAAGAGGAAGGCGGAGACATTGCCCCCACATCGGGCATATGACTGCCCTATTGAACTGATTCCTGGTGCATCCCTTCCCCGTGGTAGGGTATATCCTCTCTCCTTGCCAGAGACTCTGTCCATTTCCTCCTATGTGAAAGAGAACTTAGAAAGGGGCTTTATACGAAAGTCTTCCTCCCTGGCAGGAGCCGGGTTCTTCTTCGTCGAAAAGAAAGATGGCTCTCTTCGTCCTTGCATCGACTACCGTGGTCTCAACCAGATCACGGTGAAGAATAAATATCCGATGCCACTGATCGTCGAACTGTTTGATCGTATACGTGGTGCAAATTTTTTTTCTAAACTAGACCTGCGTGGTGCTTACAACCTAGTCCAGATTCGCCGGGGTGATGAATGGAAGACTGCATTTAACACCCGTGATGGACACTATGAGTATCTAGTAATGCCCTTCGGCCTGTGTAATGCTCCCACGGTCTTCCAGGAGTTAGTGAATGACATTTTCCGTGACCTCCTCTATGTTTGTGTTGTAGTCTACTTTGATTATATCTTGATTTTCTCCCCAGATCCTATGACGCACTAGAGACATGTCCGTCAGGTTCTGCTACGTTTAAGGGAGAATCATCTGTACGCCAAGTTGGAGAAGTGCGTATTTGACAAGGATGCTCTACCCTTCCTTGGCTACATCCTCTCGAATCGAGGTCTCGAGATAGATCCTGAGAAGGTAAAGTCTGTCCTGGAGTGGCCACGTCCTCACAGTTTATTCCGAACTTCTCCTCACTGACTTCTCCCATCTCTAACCTTACTAAGAAGGGTATGAACGCCAAGGTGTGGACTCCAGAGGCAGAGTCCGCATTCAATAGCCTGAAGAGTGCCTTTACGTCAGCCTCTATCCTTCATCATCCGGATGTCTCTCTGCAGTTCTCGTTGGAGGTGGACGCATCCTCTGTCGGTGCTTGTGCACTCCTGTTCCAGGGAGGTCCCAAGAGCAAGTCAAGGGTATGTGGATACTTTTCCAAGCTCTTCGTTTCCACAGAACGCAACTACTCGATTGGGGATCGGGAGTTGCTGGCCATCAAATTGTCTCTGGAAGAGTGGAGACATCTACTAGAGGGCGCAGCTCACACGATCTTGATTTTTACGGACCACAAGTATCTGACCTACCTCCAGACTGCCCAACGGCTGAACCCTCGTCAGGCCAGGTGGTCACTGTTCTTTGCAAGGTTTCAGTTTGAGCTTCATTATCGCCCGGCTGACAAGAATGTGAGGGCCAATGCCTTGTCCAGGTCTTTCGAGACAGAAGACACCATTGAGAATCCACAGAACATCATCGATCCATCTTGCATTGTCTCGGTCAATCCCTTCAAATTTGGGACATTCCTCCAGGGAGGACTTTTGTGCGCCTGGCTGATCGTGGAAGAATCCTCCGCTGGGGACACTCCTCTAGACTGGCAGGTCACGCAGGGTTACGTAAGACCCAGGATTTGATTGCTCATCATCGTTTCTTCCTGTGCTGTATGTGCAGCCAACAAGGCCACCCACTCCAGACCTACTGGTCTGCTCCAGCCATTGCCTGTGCCCAATGCTCCCTGGCACCATATAGCGATGGACTTTATCACGGACCTTCCTCTCTCTGCTGGATGCAGTGCTGTCCGGGTGGTGGTGGACCAAATTTCGAAGATGGCCCACTTCGTTCCTCTGACCGGTCTTCCTTCTGCTCCTCAGTTGGCCAAGTTATTTATCCAACACATCTTCCACCTGCACGGCTTGCCGCAGCATATTGTGTCTGAACAGGGGGGTTCAGTTTACCTCGAGGTTCTGGAGAGCCCTCTGCAGACTTCTTGGCGTGAAGTCTTTTCTTCTGCCTACCATCCTCAGTCTAATGGTCAGGTAGAGAGGATCAACCAGATTTTGGAGAACTACCTACGCCACTTCATCCCCAAGCAGCATGATGACTGGGTGCAGCTTCTCCCATGGGCGGCGTTCTCCTACAATAATGACACCCGCCAGTCTACTAGGAATACACCGTTCTGCTTTGTCTACGGCCAGCACCCATGAATTCCTCTGATCCTGATCCTTCTGAGGTACCTGCAGCTGATTCTACGTTTAGAGACTTTTTGCAGGTTTGGCAGCAGACTCGATCCTCCATCCTAATGGCAGTGGACCGCATGAAATGGAAGGCTGACACAAGGAGAAGAGAGCCTCCTCAGTTTCTTCCTGGCACTAAGGTCTGGCTGTCATCCAGGAATATCCGACTGAGGGTGCTGTCATGTAAATTTGTCCCCAGGTTCCTCGGAACATACGAGGTCCTGCAGCAGATCAACCCTGTCGCCTACAAGCTTCAGCTGCCTCCTACCCTCAGGATTCCCAACTCCTTCCATGTCTCCCTCCTGAAACCAGTGATCCTGAACCGCTATTCCAAGACTCCCAGCCCTGCGGTTGCCTCCAGTGGCCCCTCGGACATCTTTGAGGTCAAGGAGATCTTGGACGCCAAGAGAGTGAGAGGAAAGACTTTTAATTTGGTGGATTGGAGGAGGTTGGGTCTTGAAGAGAGGTCCTGGGAGCCAGAGGGGAACCTCAATGCCCCTTCTCTTCTGAATAAGTTTCTCTCTCGCTCTGGTCCCAAGAAGAGGGGGCGTAAGAGGGGGGATACTGTAATGTCCATGGCTGCGGGCTGTCAGCTCCAACCTCCTCCTGACAGCCGCAGCCACAAGTCGGCAAGCGCTGGCCCCAGCCTCCTCCTCAGGAGACACCAGCGCTCGCATCCACTCACCTCTGCCGGATCCCGTAGGGTGCGCACGCACACTCCTGCCCACTCTTAAAGGGGCATCACGCTCACCGGACCTCATGGACGAACTTTGACCCGTGAGTACCGTGGACTATAAGACGGGTCCAGTCCCCTAGTTCTATGCCTGAGCGTTGTTGTGTTCCCTATAGTTTGTCTATGTGATGGCCTCCTAGTATGTTTCCTGTTCCAGTCCCTATACCTGTTTCCAGTTCCTTCTCCTAGCAATCCATACCTTCCTGGTTTAGCACTGAGCTGTGCCAAAGTCGTGCCGTGCTGCATCCACGTCTGACCTGCTTCACCTCGCTTGTCGTTCGCCTGCTACCTAAGTCCCAGCCAAGTCTGCCCTGCTGCTGTCTGAGCTGTCACAGGTACCTATAGAACTGTAGACACTCACCTGCTCCCTATTGGCCAGCTGCCTTTCCCGCCAAGGCGGTACAGCCCAGTGGGTCCACAGACCCTTTGTGACAGACACAATTTATACACACACAGAGACACACACACACACACACACACACACACACACACACACACACACACGCACACACGCACACACACTGTAACATATACACATACAAACATGTAGACACATACTCTATACACAGAGACACACACACACTTTAACATATACACATACAAACATGTAGACACATACTGTATACACAGACACACACACACACACACACACACACACACACACACACACACACACACACACACACAGACAGATACACAAAGACACTCACCATCTCTCCATGCTGACAGGCTTCGTGCAGGACAAACTGTGGGCGGAGCTTCCTCGGCTCTTATTTACTCTGTGTGTGTAACTAAGAATGGAGCACAGAGTAGAGGCAGAGCCCAGTGGTGCCCCCTACCTGCTTGGAGGGGGCAGCGCCCTGTGTGAATGCACAGCTCGCACACCCCTAAGGCTGGCCCTGTGTCGGTGCAGCAGGTAACGCCAGACGTGGCGGATGACAGCAGGTGCCGCAGGTTGCGCCAGATGTGGCGAGTCACTCCGCACGTGGAAGATGATACTGGATGTGGTAAATGACACAGGACGTGGCAAACGACAGCTGGTGCAGCAGACTCGACTCCAACACTAGTAGGCACAGGAACAAGAACAAAGCATGGAATACAGGAACAGGTAACAGGGCACGGGTAACAACTGGAATAGGAAACACTAAGGGACCATTTGCAGGACAGACTTGGGACTGGAGCGGAAGTGAGCGCTGGCGTCTCCTAGGAAGGAGACGGGGACCAGCACTCACGGATCCATGGCTGCGGGCGTCGGGAGGTGAGTAAACCCGACGGCCCGCGGTCATGGATGCTACAGTGACATGTCAGAAGTTTTGATCGGTGCGGGTCCGAGTACTGAGACTCCCACTGATCGCTAAAAGTACAGCACGCGGCACTCTGTCAGCCTCACCTGTTAAATCACAGGCCGCTCTGATCCTTTTGCTGACCTGCTCCTGCGCTTCTCTGGCGGTGCGTGCAGCGTCAGTGAGGAGGAGTGTTCTAGCAGACATGCACCTATCCTGCTGCACGTCTGCTAAATAAGTGCTGTCTTGCCCTAACACCCCCCCTCGCTGCGCCACTCACTCATGACCACCCCCCCCCCTATGGCCCAACCTGTCCCTGGCTCCAGGCTGGGATCAAAATATAAGTGGCAGTGCCCAGAATGCCGTCCCCCTTTTTAGCTAGATAGCGACGCCTGAGGCAGCAGGCTCACCTCGCCTCATGGTAGGTGCGGCCCTGAATAGCACAAATGAAGGCAGCATTTCAAGGAGCATCAAGAACAATATACAAGGTTTTTGTATGACTGGATGGTGAGCCCGCAAATATATTGCATGGACAGTAGGTGGGACTCTGTGCTTTAAAATGCCTGGGCTGATTTTATGTCCTGGTCCGGCTATATTGTCTGGCTATTGCTATCATCCGTATCCTGACCTCATTCGCGGATTACGCTTATGGATCTGACTCTACTCCTTGTATTACGCTTCTGTCTCATCCTTCGTCTTGCTACATTCTGACTACTAAACCGTTGATAAACCCTGGTTACGTTCCTGACCACAGAGCATCCTCCGCCAATCAGTGACTATTCTGAAACTGCATTCTGGAAATCTGACTGTGAAAGTCTATTCCTCCTTGGAGGGGCTAAGGGTGAAGAACATGGAGATTTCTCATATTCCGCACACCCCAGTCTAGCCATTGCCAAACCAATTGCGGCTTAGTGGATCCACTTCTTCAGTGAGAATCGAAACAGTATCCCTCTCCTTATGAGGTCTACTATTTACTGTATTACTCTAGACCAGGGGTCTCCAGCACGCGGCCCGCGGGACACAAAGCCGCTAGACTCTGGAATTCCCTGACATCGCTGTCCACATATGAACAGCGATGTCTGGGGCTTCCCCAGAGCCGTGCAGAGCGCTAGTATCAATAATAATGGAAGCAAGACCCAAATAGTTGGTGGGCTAATTAACAATCAATAGAAATATTTGCCTGCCGGCAAAAGGCCCTTTTTAACAACTACAAGCAAGATAAAATAACAAATTTTTATTAGGCTATTATAGCAAAGACACACTACATAGAAATTAAAAGTTATGTTCACTGCTGATAGTAACCAGCATAGTGCAATGTGTGCCAGTAGCAAGATTCAAAGTGTCAGTAGCAAGATTCAAAGTGTCAGCGGCTGCAGCACGCTGCACTCTGACCAAGGTCAAAGTCAGTATCAGAGATCAGCAGTATCAGAGATCAGCAGTAACAAGTTAAAATTTCAAAAGCGCCCCCCCCCCCCCCCCCGACATGTTTCACTGCAGATGCAGCATCTTCAGGGGTATCAGGGCTAATGATAACGCGCCGCAAAATTCAGAGAGTTATATGCAGGAAGAATTGCCTTCAGCTGTTACCTAATTAACATAGTGGCCAATAGAAACTGATATTGAAGGTCGAGCCTCCACAACAGTGATGGACAGGCGACAGAACAAATAGCACACTCAGCATGCAAGAACCAATGAGACGTAGGGAAAGTGTCACATGCGCACTAGACCACAGTGGGGAAATAGAATCCCACAGTCACTAGCAAAGTGGCGCATGCGCAATTGTTTATTTTAGCGAGATAGAATGTGGAGCCTCTGCAGTAATAGCAGACAAAAGGACCAGTAATAGACTCGACATGCAGGGACCGTTAACACATAGCGGAGTCAGCGCATGCGCAAAAGGCCATCGCAGGGAGATAGAATCTCAAGTCAAAAGTACAACAGCGCACGCACAATGGTTCACTTTGCTAGATAGAATCACATAGTTTGGGATTAAGAAACCACTGGAGCGCTTGCGTGAGGATAAATATATAAGTGCTGACGTGCTTGAAGGCTATGTTGTGGGCTAGTGTAACAGTCCATTTTAATGTTGCATTATACCAGACACGATCAATTGATCGTATAACAAAGTAGCACCAAATGTCATATTTATACTAGATTGCCACATTTATGTCAGTGACACACCTCAACACGAAACGAGAACACGGCGCTGTTATCAAAAAATATGTCAATGAACAAGAAATCATACAGTAACAAAGTAGGAATGATGGCAACTCAATACCATTAGCTACCTCTGTAGCGATATTACGGCAGTGTCAAGGGTCTCCAGAATGACAGGACATATCTGTCATAACTAAAGCTAACCAACAATGGGGTATGGTACTCGATCAATATAGTATCAAAAGCACCAGTAGAAAAACCACAGTGGGTACAGAAACCTAATTATCCAGTGTTAAGGAAACGCCGCAAAGGTAAACCCCTAATTTAAACCACCTGGACTGAGGGTACTCAATCGATGGTTCCAACGGTTAGCTTTAGTTATGACAGATATGTCCTGTCATTCTGGAGACCCTTGACACTGCCGTAATATCGCTACAGAGGTAGCTAATGGTATTGAGTTGCCATCATTCCTACTTTGTCACTGACATAAATGTGGTAATTTAGTATAAATATGACATGTGGTGCCACTTTGATATACGATCAATTGATCGTGTCTGGTATAATGCAACATTAAAATGGACTGTTACTCTAGCCCACAACATAGCCTTCAAGCACGTCAGCACTTATATACTTTTCCTCACGCAAGCGCTCCAGTGGTTTCTTAATCCCAAACTATGTGATTCTATCTAGCAAAGTGAACCATTGTGCGTGCGCTGTTGTACTATTGACTTGAGATTCTATCTCCCTGCGATGGCCTTTTGCGCATTCGCTGACTCCGCTATGTATTAACGGTCCCTGCATGTCGAGTCTATTACTGGTCCTTTTGTCTGCTATTAATGCAGAGGCTCCACATTCTATCTCGCTAAAATGAACAATTGCGCATGCGTTACTTTGCTAGTGACTGTAGGATTCTATTTCCCCGCTGTGGTCTAGTGCGCATGTGACACTTTCGCTACGTCTCATTGGTTCTTGCATGCTGAGTGTGCTATTTGTTCTGTCGCCTGTCCATCACTGTTGTGGAGGCTCGACCTTCAATATCAGTTTCTATTGGCCACTATGTTAATTAGGTAACAGCTGAAGGCAATTCTTCCTGCATATAACTCTCTGAATTTTGCAGCGCGTTATCATTAGCCCCGATACCCCTGAAGACGCTGTATCTGCAGTGAAACATGTCGGGGGAGCTCTTTTGAAATTTTAACTTGTTACTGCTGATCTCTGATACTGCTGATCTCTGATACTGACTTTGACCTTGGTCAGAGTGCAGCGTGCTGCAGCCGCTGACACTTTGAATCTTGCTACTGACACTTTGAATCTTGCTACTGGCACACATTGCACTATGCTGGTTACTATCAGCAGTGAACATAACTTTTAATTTCTATGTAGTGTGTCTTTGCTATACTAGCCTAATAAAAATTTGTTATTTTATCTTGCTTGTAGTTGTTAAAAAGGGCCTTTTGCCGGCAGGTAAATATTTCTATTGAGCGCTAGTATCGGCTCTGCTCCGGGACTCTGTGGAATTCCCTGACATAGCTGTCCATATATGGACAGTGTGTCAGGGTCTTCCCCAGAGAAGAGTCCCGAGCAGAGCGCTAGTACAGGCTCTGCTCCGGGACTCTGTGGAATTCCCTGACATAGCTGTCCATATATGGACAGTGTGTCAGGGTCTTCCCCAGAGCGGAGTCCCGAGCAGAGCGCTAGTACAGGCTCTGCTCCGGGACTCTGTGCAATTCCCTGACATAGCTGTCCATATATGGACAGTGTGTCAGGGTCTTCCCCAGAGCAGAGTCCCGAGCAGAGCGCTAGTACAGGCTCTGCTCCGGGACTCTGTGGAATTCCCTGACATAGCTGTCCATATATGGACAGTGTGTCAGGGTCTTCCCCAGAGCGGAGTCCCGAGCAGAGCGCTAGTACAGGCTCTGCTCTGGGACTCTGTGGAATTCCCTGACATCGCTGTCCATATATGGACAGTGTGTCAGGGTCTTCCCCAGAGCGGAGTCCCGAGCAAAGCGCTAGTACAGGCTCTGCTCCGGGACTCTGTGGAATTCCCTGACATCGCTGTCCATATATGGACAGTGTGTCAGGGTCTTCCCCAGAGCGGAGTCCCGAGCAGAGCGCTAGTACAGGCTCTGCTCCGGGACTCTGTGGAATTCCCTGACATCGCTGTCCATATATGGACAGTGTGTCAGGGTCTTCCCCAGAGCGGAGTCCCGAGCAGAGCGCTAGTACAGGCTCTGCTCCGGGACTCTGTGGAATTCCCTGACATCGCTGTCCATATATGGACAGTGTGTCAGGGTCTTCCCCAGAGCGGAGTCCCGGTCAGAGCACTAGTATAGGCTCTTCCCAGGGACTCTGTGGAATTCCCTGACATAGCTGTCCATATATGGACAGTGTGTCAGGGTCTTCCCCAGAGCGGAGTCCCGAGCAGAGCGCTATTATCGGCTCTGCTCCAGGACTCTGTGGAATTCCCTGACATCGCTGTCCATATATGGACAGTGTGTCAGGGTCTTCCCCAGAGAGGAGTCCCGAGCAGAGTGCTAGTACAGGCTCTGCTCCGGGACTCTGTGGAAATCCCTGACATCGCTGTCCATATATGGACAGTGTGTCAGGGTCTTCCCCAGAGAGGAGTCCCGAGCAGAGTGCTAGTACAGGCTCTGCTCTGAGACTTTGTGGAATTCCCCAGAGCAGGAGTCCCAATGATGTCAGGACCACAGCTGGAGTCCCAAGAAGAGCCTACTAGCGCTCTGCCCAGGACTCCAGCTCTGGGGTTGCCCCTGACATCTCTGTCCATATATGGACATTGATGTCAGGAGCAGAGCTGGAATCCCAGGCAGAGTGCTAGAAGCGACTCTGCTCCGGGACTCCAGCTCTGGGCAAGCCCCTGACATCACTGCGGCAGCATCTGCGGAGGGCACTGCGGCAGCATCTATGGAGGGCACTGCGGCAGCATCTACGGAAGGCACTGAGGCAGCATCTACGGAGGGCACTGCGGCAGCATCCACGGAGGGCGCTGCGGCAGCATCCACGGAGGGCACTGCGGCAGCATCCACGGAGGGCACTGCGGCAGCATCCATAAACTTGAGACCCCTGCCATAGACAATGGCTCTTAGACTGGTTTATTTTAACGTATGTATGACTATTGCAATAAAAGGACAAAAAAAACAAGAACAGAAATAAAAGAAAACAAAACAGCCTAGGACCCATGTCACCCATGAGCATCTAATAAATCATGCACAGCAAGTTCAAGGAGTTACATAATAAAATTCGGGTCACCTATGTTACTATCTCACAGTATCTGGTGAACCAGCGGAGGGGTTGACTGTCAAACGGGAGTTATTCCAAATATCCCAAACCTTAGAAAACTTAGTACTACAACCACGATTCAGAAATACAACCTTCTCGAAAGGTATTACAGAGTTTACCAATCCCTTCCAATGACAAATGGATGGAAGTCGATCATTCATCCAATGCTGTGCTATAGTTTTTCATTCTAGAAACAGAGTCTCTCTCAAAAAAATTCTAGTGTGATGATTCCATGTCTCCCCATCCAGTATACCAAACAAACATATCTTAGGACATATAGGGATACCTACATGTAATAAGGACGATAACAGGGATAGTATGTCAGTCCAAAAGTCCCTAATGATGGTGCATGACCATATCATATGCCAAAAATCTGCCTCCGGAACATGGCATCTCAGACAGTCTGAAGAAGGCAATAGTCCCATTTTGAATATCCTAACCGGGGTCAAATATGCCTCCTTCCCCCACTTCCCCCTCGTAACATGGGCGCTGGTAGTTCGGGGGGCAACGTATGGCTATAGGTTCATTTTCCATTTTCTAAACTTTTCTGTATAAACCAAATAATGCGGCAGGGGGAAAACTTCTGGCTCAGACTTCCATGTTTTGGAAGAAGGAAATACGGCGGCTTTTCTTTTTCTTTGTTAAAATTACTACTTATAGTCGAAGAAGCTGAGACTTGTTTATTTGTTATTTCTAATGTATTTGTACTATAAAATATTAAGATTTTTCACTAATTCTGTTGACAACGGATGGAATTGTTTTTGTCTTTATAAGGGCAAGGGTTTAATATGGGCAGGGAGAGAGCTCACTTCAAGGGAGCCGAGCAGGCATTGACTCCCAAGTACATGAGCCAAATGGTGCTCTGAGTTGGGAAGATCCTTTTCAGGCATCCAGGAACTTAAGGTTTTCAGTTGACCCGCTAAATAATCTAAAAAGAAATCTGGTAGAGCCGTCCCTGCCAGTGCCTTAGGCCTTTGGAGCGTGGACAACCTAAGTTTATGTCTAGAATTACCCCATATAAACGGTGATAACAACGAGTTGAGTTGTTTAAAAAAGGATTTAGGTACGACAACCGGACTGTGCTGAAGGGCATATAGAAATTTAGGCAACAAAATCATTTTAACCAGGTTTATACGGCCAGAGACCGATAAAGGCAGTTTACCCCATGCGTGAAATTTAGACCGGGTGAAGCCCAATAGCGGTAACATATTTAAGGAAAGGTCAACATCGGGGAGTTTAGTTATAAATATGCCCAAATATTTGAAATTATCTACTAGAGGCAATGGCGACAGCTCAGACAGGCCAGGGGGCTGTACTTTGGACAGGGACATAAGAGAGGATTTCCCCCAATTAATAGAGAGACCGGAATATTGTCCAAAACGTTCAATGATATTAATAACCGAGGGAAGTGTATCCTGCACTCTATCCATGAAAAGCACCATATCATCTGCATAGAGACCAATAGTGTCCGTACGATCTGCTATGGTTATACCTGTAATAAGTGGAGAGGAACATATCCGCAATGCTAAAGCCTCAATTGCCAAACTAAATAAAGTGGGCGATAGGGGGCATCCCTGACGTGTACCCCTTTGAAGAGCAAATGACGGTGAATGTATATTATTCACCAAGACATTAGCCCGGGGTGAAGCAAATATTATTTGAATCCATTTACGAAAAACGGGACCGAAACCAAAGTTTTCCAGGCAAGCAAATAAAAAGGGCCATTCAATGGAATCAAAAGCCTTTGTTGTGTCCAAAGACGCCAAAACCCAAGTGTTGTCCTGCAATGCACTACATTGAACTATCGTCTGAACCCTCCTAATGCTTATAGATGTGCTTTTACCCAGCATGAAGCCAGTTTGATCCTGGTGTATCAGATCCAAGATGACCGTATTCAGTCTTTGAGCAAGGATTTTAGTTAGGATCTTATAATCGGCATTTACCAGCGATATAGGGCGGTATGAACTACAGTCCAAGGGGTCCTTTCCGGGTTTAAGCAAAACCACTATGGTGGCATCATAAAATGTAGATGGCAATGCCCCGGAAGCAATGGCAGACTCAAAAACCTTTTGTAACTGGGGTGTTAAATGGTCACTGTATTTACTATAAATCTCTATAGGCAGGCCATCTGGACCGGGAGCTTTACCTTTAGCCATAGCTTTGATGGCCAGGGTAATTTCATCTATTGTTATATCAGCATCCAAAAATGCCCGTTGAGTGTCTGTAAGCTGCGGGAAAGATAAATCTGAGAGATAAGCAGATATATCCACCTCAGTTATAGACAATATAGTCTTATAAAGGGAAGTATAATAATCCTGAAAGCATTGAGTCAAAAGTTCCGCTTCCATAAGTATATCCCCAGAGGGGGCCCTAAGCTTCAAAACCGCATTTGAGGCAGAGTTTTGCTTCACCATGAATGCTAATAACTTGCTAGACTGATTCCCCAGTTCAAAATATGACTGTCTAGAAAAAAATAACTTACGTTTAGATTTAACATGTTGTTGTTGGGCGTATAATCTCTGAAAGCTCAACCATTCAGAACTGTGTGCATCAGTAGGGTCAGAGACATAGGACCGTTCAGCTAATGTCAGTCTTTTTGTCAGTATCTCCTCATCTTAGCCCGGTTGGTAGTCATAGCAGCAACAGGAGACAGGCACTAACTTCTGAGGTAAAATGTACAGTCTCTTTCAATATAGAAATGATTGGTGGACGTCTGAGGAGATAAATCCTGCCAGTAAAGTAATGAAAGTCCAGAAAATTGTAGTATAGAGAACCCGGCTGTGTACCGTATATCAATAGAAATGGTATGTATATAGGGCAGCAAGAAACCAGCTATAACTGACCCAGAGATCCAAAGAGCAAGGGTTTCCACAAGGCAACGCCGGCCCAAGGTATAATATATAATAAGGCAGCAGATGAGTACTGAGAGCAAGGGATATTTCAATCAGGCGCTTCCAGCAGCCAGCAGGGGGCCACAACTGCTGTATGTCTGCCCACCACGTTCAGGTCTCACAAGCACAGCCCTCTCAGGGCCCTGTTCAAGGGCTGACAAGTTGAAGGAGCTGAAGTCCCGGCAGCCAGGAATCACCTACCCCGTCCACAACGATCTGCTCCGTGCAGCAGGCCGATGTGCACTGCAGCGGAAGTGATGCACACGTGTTTCTGTGGAGACGTCGGCTGCAAATGGCGGCTCCGGCCTCCGTCCAGCGCCGCACCTCGTGTCGTCTCCAACGGCCGAGATGTCCGCAAATAACCCCACCGAGGGACACAGCAGCCTCACCGGATAAGACTCCTCCGGTCCAGCAGTCAGGTAAGTGGAGGATGGGCGCCTACAGAGCAGGATAGTATTCAGGATGGCGGGAGCACCGGCTCACACGTCCGCTCAGGCTGCCATCCAAGCCACGCCCCCCTCTCACCCCTTCTTGTTTGCCCAAGCAGAGTCTTAGGGAGGTCTCTCAGATTTCTTCTAGCGGTGCCGCATGCCGCAGTACTTCTGGAAGCTAGGCATTTGAACAGTGGGACGGGGGTATAAAAATTATCCAGGTAGAGATGGTAACCCTGGTCCAGCAGTGGGTGCACCAAATCCCACTCAATTTTTGCATTAACTCCCAGTAAGGGGGGGGGCATTCTGGGGGCTGAATACTGGTCTCCTTCCCTTCATATATCCTGAATTTGTAGGTATACCCTGAATCACTCTCGCACAGCTTATACATCTTCACGCCATAACTTGCCCTCTTACCCAGCTGGTACTGGTAGAATTGAAGCCTCCCTTTAAAATCTACCAAGGACTCATCACTAGAAATACACTTCTCAGGGGTGTATGCTTGGGAAAACCGGGCACTGAAACGGTCTAATAGGGTCTACGTTTGTACAAACGGTCAAAACTGGGGTCATTTTGGAGTGGGCACTGCTCATTAGGAGAAGCGAAGTATTGCCTCATTTTTTTTTTTTTAGGTTCCAGTTCAGTTCTGAAGTTGCTTTGAGGGGCTTATATATTACAAACCCCTATGAGACACCCCATTTTAGAAACAAGACCCCTCACAGGAATTTAGAGCAAAGTAGAAGTGAAATTTACATATTTATTTATTTTTGTCAGAAAATTCTTTTTATACCATTTTTTTTCTATAACACAAAAGGTTTTACCAGAGAAACGCAGCTTCATATATATTGCCCAGATTCTGCAGTTTTGAGAAATATCCCACATGTGGCCCTAGTGCGGTAATGGACTGAAGCACCGGCCTCCGAAGCAAAGGACCACCTAGTTGATTATGAGGCCTCTTTTTTTATTAGGCACCATGTCCGGTTTGAAGAGGTCTTGTGGTGCCAAAACAGTAGAAACCCCCGAAAAGTGATCCCATTTTGGAAACTAGACCCCTTGAGGAATTCTTTGTAGTTTTCTTGGGGTGCATGCGGCTTTTTGATCAGTTTTTATTATATTTTTAAGTGGTGTGGTGACTAAAAAACAATAATTCTACGATTGTTTTTTTATTATATTTTTTTTACAGCGTTCACCGCTATAAATGACATATTCACTTTATTCTGCGGGGCAATACGATTACGGCGATACCAGATGTTTATAGTTTTTTTTATGTCTTATGGCATTTGCACAATAAAAATACTTGTTGTAAAAAATCATTTACTTTTTGTGTTACCATATTCTAAGAGCTAGAACTTTTTTATTTTTCCATTAAGAAAGCCGAGCGAGGACTTATTTTTTGTGTAACGAACTGTAGTTAGGTACATGCGACTTTTTGATCTATTTTTATTCCATTTTTTGGGAGGTGAAGAGACAAAAAAATTGTGATTGTGGTACGGTTTATTATTATTTTATTTTACGGCGTTCACCGCGCGGGATAAATAACAAAATTATTTTGTAGTTCAGGCCGTTATGGACGCGGCGATACCAATTATGTATAGTTTATTTGTTTGTCTATTTTTATTAATAATAAAGGACTGATAAGGGAAAAAGGGGGATTTTTACTTTTATCACTTTTAAAACTTTTATTTTCTTATTTTTACACATCTTTTTTTTTACTTTATTACTTTGTCCCACTAGGGAACTTGAGGGCAGTGTGTAGTTCAGTGCGTAGTTCAGTGTATTAGAGCTGTCAGCTACTCACTGACAGCAAGCATAGTGGGTCCTGACTTTGTCAGGACCCACTAGGCTTCCGTCGATGGCATAGCCGGACGCCATTGTTAGGCGTCCGGTTGCCATAGTCACCATTGCCGGCCTATCCCATTGCCGATCCCTATTGAACGCAGCTTTTAAGGGGTTAATCAGTGGGGACACAGCGATCGGTCCGCGCTGTAGTAGCTGCGGCAACAGCTGTACGAGACTGCAGATGTCACAGCTCCTGCATGTGTCGGGAAGATGGCCAAAACGGCCATTACTCCCATGACGTATTAGATCATGGAGCGCGAACGATACAGCTACCATGACCTAATAGTATGTCCAGGAGCGGGAAGGGGTTAAAGAGACTCAGTCACCACATTATAAGTGCCCTATCTCCTACATAAGGAGATGGGCGCTATAATGTAGGTGACAGCAGTGCTTTTTATTTAGAAAAACGATATATTTTTACCACGTTATTAGCGATTTTATTTTTATGCTAATTAGTTTCTTAATGGACAACTGGGCGTGTTTTTACTATTGACCAAGTGGGCGTTGTACAGAGGAGTGTATGACGCTGACAAATCAGTGACCAATCAGCGTCATACACCTCTCTCCATTCATTTCCTCAGCGCATAGGGATCCTGCTAGATCAGTATGTGCTGTCTCAGGGTATGTTCACACGACAGCGTCCATAACGGCTGAAATTACAGGGATGTTTCCACCTGAAAACATCCCCGTAATTTCAGCCATAACGGCATGTGCAGGCGCTTGAACGCCACGTCCTTTACGGACGTATTTGGCGCTGCTATTCATTGGAGTCAATGAATAACGGCTCCAATTATGGCCAAAGAAGTGACAGGTCACTTCTTTGCCGCGGGCGTCTATTTACGCGCCGTCATTTGACAGCGGCGCGTAAATATACGCCTCGTGTGAACAGACAAACGTCTGCCCATTGCTTTCAATGGGCAGATGTTTGTCAACGCTATTGAGGCTCTATTTTCGGACGTAATTCGGGGCAAAAAAGCCCGAATTACGTCCGTAATTAGTGCGTGTGAATATACCCTTATACTAACACATTAACATTACTGAAGTGTTTAGACAGTGAATAGACATTCCTTCCAGCCAGGACGGGATGTCTATTCACAATCCCGACACTGGCAGTTTATTAAATAGATGACATATTGTAATAAACTGCCAGTGTGGCTTACAATACGTAGGCAGAACCACACAGCAATTACACTGCCTTGTGAATAAACATCGGTTTAATTGGCATTTTGTACCTCAAATAAAGGCCTTTTTTTTTACCTATCTGAATCTCCCACGAGTGAATTCAACAACCTAGGTTGCGCCAGAGGAAAAATCCATCTTTTTATTCCTTCTTCTTTCCATTGACACGTCGAGCCTGTTTTCAGTCCTCGAATTGGATCTCCGGCTGCACCTTACCCCTAGCTGTCAATATCACAGCAAGATTCTCTCTACATATGTCTGTGGATGTTATGCTCCCAGCATAACTCCGCAAGGTGAGCAATACCTTTAAACACCTGTATTCAAACAGTAACTCCAATGGTTCATGCACTATTGTGCGCATTGTGTTTTTATTTTGTACTCTGACACACAGGATCCACATGTAATCTATCACATCTAAGTTATAACTTAGATCCATTGGCCCATTGGCAGCGGACAAGGATCAGCATTGGCACTTTGACCAGTCTGCGGCTAGGCAGCCCAAAACTCAGCAAGCAGCAATGCACTGTGTATTCCGACACCTTTCTATCATAACCAGCATTACCTTTTCAGCAATTTCTGCTACAGTAGATCTGCTGTGGGATCGGCCCTAATGGCTTAGTCATGATCCCCATGCATATGAATAAGCCTTGGGCGCCCATTTCCCTTTTACCGGTTCACTGGTTGTCCCTGCTAGGACCAGTTTGGGTAGGTACTAACCACTGCATACCAGGAACAGAACTCCAAGACCTGTAATTTTGGAAATGCTCTGACGTCTAGCCATCGCAATTTGGCCCTTGTCAAAGTCGCTCAAATTCCTATGCTTGCCCATTTTTCCTGCTGCCAACACATGAACTTCAAGAACTGACTGTTTACTTGCTGCCTAATATATCCTACACCTTGACAGACACCATAGATATTACCACACACTAGTCCTTGTAGATATTGCCCCACACTGCTCCCTGTAGGTGATGCCACACACTGCTCCCTGAATATATTGCCACAAACTGCTCCCTGTAGATAGTGCCACACACTGCTCCCTGTAGATATTACCACACACTGCTCCCTGTAGATAATGCCACAGACTGCTCCCTGTATATAGTACCACACACTGCTCCCTGTATATAGTACCACACACTGTTTCCTGTAGATATTACCACACACTGCTCCCTGTAGATATTACCACACACTGCTCCCTGTAGATACTGCCACACACTGCTCCCTGTAGATATTACCACACACTGCTCCCTGTAAATATTACCACACAGTGCTCCCTGTAGATATTACCACACACAGCTCCCTGTAGATAGTACCACACACTGCTCCCTGTCGATAATGCCACACACTGCTCCCTGTAGATATTACCACACACTGCTCCCTGTAGATATTGCCCCACACTGCTCCCTGTAGGTGATGCCACACACTGCTCCCTGTATATATTGCCACAAACTGCTCCCTGTAGATATTACCACACACTGCTCCCTGTAGATAATGCCACAGACTGCTCCCTGTATATAGTACCACACACTGCTCCCTGTATATAGTACCACACACTGTTTCCTGTAGATATTACCACACACTGCTCCCTGTAGATATTACCACACACTGCCCCCAGTAGATATTGCCCCACACTGCTCCCTGTAGGTGATGCCACACACTGCTCCCTGTATATATTGCCACAAACTGCTCCCTGTAGATAGTGCCACACACTGCTCCCTGTAAAACAATTACCACACACTGCTCCCTGTAGATACTACCACACACAGCTCCCTGTAGATAGTACCACACACTGCTCCCTGTCGATAATGCCACACACTGCTCCCTGTAGATATTACCACACACTGCTCCCTGTAGATATTACCACACACTGCTCCCTGTAGATATTGCCACACTGCTCCCTGTAGATATTACCACACACTGCTCCCTGTAGATAGTACCACACACTGCTCCCTGTAGATATTGCCACACACTGCTCACTGTAGATATTGCCACACACCGCTCCCTGTAGATGATGCCACGCAGCTCTCTGTTGATGATGCCACGCAGCCCCCTGTAGATAATGCCACACACTGCTCCCTGTACATATTGCCACACACTGCTCCGTGTAGATATTACCACACACTGCTACCTGTAGATATTGCCACACTGCTCCTTGTAGATATTGCCACACACTGCTCCCTGTAGATATTGCCACACACCGCTCCCTGTATATGCCACACACCGCTCCCTGTAGCTGATGCCACAAAGCCCCCTGTAGATAATGCCACACACTGCTCCCTGTAGATATTGGCACACCCTGCTCCCGTAGATATTGCCACACACTGCTCCCTGTAGATGATGCCACTGGGGCCGGCCTTAGGGGTGTGCGAGCTGTGCAAGCGTACAGGGTGCTGCCCTCTCCAAGCATATAGGGGGCACCACTGGGCTCTGCCTCTACTCTGTTCTCTTCTCTTAGTTACACACACGGAGTAAATAAGAGCCAAGTAGCAAGAGAAGAGGAGGAAACTCTGCCCACAGCCCATCCTGCACGAAGCCTGTGATCCTGTCAGCAAGGAGAGATGGTGAGTATCTATGTGTGTCTGTGTGTATACAGTATGTGTGTCTGTGTGTATACAGTATGTGTGTCTGTGTGTCTCTGTGTGTATACAGTATGTGTCTCTGTGTTTGTATGTGTATATGTTACAGTGTGTGTGTGTCTCTTTGTAAAAGTGTGTTCAATTTTAAAGTAGAACAGATAAAACAAAGATATCTGTGCGGCCTCCTATATACCCTGCTGCCCCCTATATATCCTGCTGCCCCTTATATAACCGGCTGCCTCCTTGTAACGTCCGTGGTCGCTGACCACGAACTCCTTCCATCCAGTCGACTCCCTTCTCTCTAGAGATGTCTGCACATGCGGCCGTCCTGTTCCACAGTGACCACCAGGGTGCGCTCGCGAGCTCAGTCCAGACTTAAGGAGCCAGAGCGCACACAGGTGTGAGATTGAGCTGATTGCTCCCAGAGCACCCTGGACTATAAGAAGGGATCTGCCCCTTCCTGTATTACCTGAGCTTTGTTGTCGTTACCCTAGTTTGTCTCTGCAAATGGTCTCCTAGTGTCCTACAGTGTTTCCCGTTCCTGCTACCTGTATCCTGTGCTATACTGGGGTCAAGTGCCGTATCAAGTTGGAGTCGTGCTGTGCCGTATACCACGCCTGTCCTGTTACACCACGCCTGGTGTCCGCCTGCTGCCAAAGTCCCATCCGAGACAGCCTTGCTACTGTCCGAAGCTAACTCAGGTACACCTATACGAACTAAAGACTTTGACCCGTGTCCTGTTGCCAGCTGCCATACCGTTAAGGTGGTACAGTCCAGTGTGTCCACGTGCCCAACATGACACTCCTATATACCCTGCTGCCCCTTATCTACCATGCTGTCCCTTATATACCCTGTATTTGGACTTTTGTCCGCTTTGTTGACGTGCAGACTTGTTGCTAATGGTTACCTATAGAAATGGCCCTTCTTTTCTAGTTGTTATACGTCATCTAGTTTGTAGATGTTTGCCATTGACCTCTTACGCCTGCACAGTGAACTATGCATAGTGTAGTTGCTATGCAACATGACACTTCCGGGATGACGACACGAGCATGCGCAGTGCTGTTTAGAAGACGCCATATAGTTAGACTACACATGAGTCTGGCATGAACACGGATTAGAATATCTGATTTGCATACAAGGTCAGCGATTGGTGAGTGGCCTGATAGCTCTGCCCCTACACATGAGTCTGGCATGAACACGGATTAGCATATCTGATTTGCATACAAGGTCAGCGATTGGTGAGTGGCCTGATAACTCTGCCCCTACACATATGGTCAAATTTTTTATTAATATGATAATCAGGTTACAATAAGCTTGTTTTTAATTGTATGTTTATTTTTACACTGGATTTTATCACTGTACACACAGTTTACAATTGTAGCATATGTTTTTTATTTGGTTACTTATATCTTGTACAATATTTTGTCTGTGCACTATGTTAATAATTCCTCATTATGGTAATGAGGCACATGTCTTATATACCTGCATGTATTGCTGTGTCACTATGCTTGAAAAAGTTCCTATAGCAGGACGGAAACATTGCAGCTGTTGACTGAATAAATCACATACTTTTTGGAACCATCGGAGTGCTGTGGGATTTCTTTTGTTTTTGTTTCTTTCGTTTACCCTGCTGCCCGTATATACCTTGCTGCCCCTATATATCATGCTGCACCTTATATACTCTGCTGCCTCCTATATACCATGATATCCCCTATATACCCTGCTGTCCCCTATATACCCTGCTGTGGAGATCCCGCCCACCAGCCAGCTCCTTCTCTACACAGCCAACTGGACCTGCAGGCTGGTGTGTGTCCTCCCCCTCTCCATCCTGCTTCCCATTCCTTTTGACCCCACATGTAGAATATATAAAGTATGTTAAAATGTTTTGTTTTTTTTTTCGTTTTCCTAGCGGTTGTTTTGCTGCGATTATTGCAATTGCCACCAAAATGGCGCAGGTTTGCCGCAATTATAGAAAAATGCGGCAAAACTGCGTAATTTGTGCCGCGATTACGAAAATTGCATTAAAAAAAAGGAAACAAAACATGAAAAAATAGTGCTGTTTGGCTATATTCTCACAGTGCGGTCAAATCACGTTTTTGCCACGATTTTGCAAAAATTGTTCCGACGGGCCGTTTTGAAAAACGGCCACGTAAAAAACGGCCGTGAAAAAGAACTGCAGGTCTCTTCTTGGGATGTTTTTGGAGCCGTTTTTCATTGACTCTATGGAAAACAGCTTCAAAAACGTCCATAAAAAACGCTGCGAAAAACGCAGTTAAAATTGCGAGCGGCTTAAGAAACTTCTGAAAATCAGGAGCTGTTTTCCCTTGAAAACAGCTCCGTATCTTCAGACGTTTTTGACTCATTAGTATTGCAGTATATCATGCAGTGGATGATCATTGCAGTGGATCGCTGCTTCAAGTCCCCTAGGGGGACTAATAAAAAAAGGTAAAAATCAGTTAAATAAAGTTTTTTATTATGTTCCCAAAAAATAAAGTATTAAAAGTTCAAAAAACCTCCCTTTTCAAATTTTTCCCTAAATCAATGTTAAAAAAAATAAAAGTTAACATAACTGGTATCGCCGCGTCCTTAAAAGTCTGAACTATCACAATATAGCGTTGTTTTACCCACTGGGTGAATGACGTAAAAAAAATATATATATAATATATATATATATATATATATATATATATATATATATATATAGAAAACAAGCAAATTGCTGGTTTTGGTCACCTTAGCGCTCAAAAAAAGTGATCAAAAATTCGCATATGCCCCTAAATGGTATCGGTGAAAACTACAGCTCACCCCTCAAAATTTAAGACCTCACATCGCTAAATTGATGAAAAAATGATGTCTCTCAGAATATGGCGATACAAAACATTTTTTGAATTTAGCAAATAGTTTTATTTTTTTAAAAGTAGTAAAACCTAAAACAAAACTTATAAATTTGGTATCGCCGTAATCATATCAACCTGTAGAATAAGGTGAAAATGTAGTTTTTACCGCCTAATTGATGCTGTAAAAACAAAATCCCCCAAAAAATGGCGTAATCGCTGTGTTTTGCCCATTTCACGCCGCCAACAATTTTTTTTGCAGCTTCCCAGTAAATTATGTGGTACAATAAATGTTGCCATGAAAACTACAACTTGTCCCGCAAAGAACAAGCCCTCATAAGGCTATACAGACCGGAAAATAAAAAAATTATAGCTTTTGAAAGGTGGGGAGGAAGAAACAAAATTGGAAATCCGAAAAATGGGAGGGAAGGGGTTAAATCAGCTGCATGCCTATTATGTTGCAGAATTGTAATGTATTTCATCCTTTACAATGTAAAGGGTTAGTTTGCTGTAAATCCCCAGCAAATTCTGTAACGCACACATTGAGGAATTTGGTGCATAAAATCCGCAACAAAACCGCAGGTAATTCCTCAGGTAAAATCTGCACCTAATAGCACATTTCTTGATACGCTTTTAGGTGCGGTTTTTACATTTTGATGCAGAAATAGGTGCAGGTTTTATGCTGCAGATTTTTTATTTTTTATTTTATGAACTAGTCAGTAAGAATTTGCAAGCGGAAACGAAAGATAAATTGACATGTATCATATTTTCATATACACACCTCAATTTTTGTGCAGAAAATGCGACATGTAGATAAGATTTCTTGATCTCATTTACTTTGCTGGTACTGTATTACACTGCGGATTTGCCACACGAAAATACCCGCAACAAATTTGCACGTAATAAGTATGTGCATTTGGCCTAACAGGTTTTTTTTTATTTCACTCACCCTTTGGCCCTGTTCACACATGTTGGATTTGATACGGATTCCGATGACATGCCAATGATTCTGCATCCCATGCATATGAGGTTTCCACAACCCAGTTGACATGCTGCGAAAAAATTTCCACGTGTATTCTTGTTCGCACCATGAAAAGAAATCCAGCACAGCAATAAGTAGCATGCTAATTATTTTGCATGGAAAAGCCGAGGATAAGCAACTTTGAATGACAATGGGACTTGGGCCTTATTCACACAGTTTTTTGTACGCAGAAAAATCTGCCTAGAAATTCCTTCAGGCTTTCTCTGCCTCCCATTGATGTCAATGGGAGGTCAGAGACGGAAATGCCCGAAGAAAGTGCATGTCGCTTCTTTGTCTCACGAGCGTTTTTTACCGCTAGCCGGAAATCAGTAGGAGGCAATTTCTGCTGTTTTTTGCCGCAGTTTCCAACGCGGTTTCTGCTGCAAAAAATGCGGCAAAGAACGCTGTGCGTACAGAACCTTATGCTTATGCGGATCTGAAACACGATTGTGGCACATCTGTGTCAGAAATCAAAGGGAAAGCCTCAAATTTTTGCTGTGGAAAAACAGATTGAACCTTAATGGCAACATAAGAACGAAGCATTAGTTCTCCTTACATTCTCACAAGTGCTTCCCCCTCCCTTAAAGGGAATGTGTTGCCAGAAAAACATGTTTTTTTTAAAAAAATTAAACATTTAGTGTGTGGGTGATTAAACATTGTTCAAATTTTTTTTATTTTTTTCGCGAGTCAGGAAATATTATAAATTTTTTCTAATTTATAATACTACCCATTTTTGGTCACTAGATGGAGCTAGTTCCCAAAATTGCAGCATTGCAACATTGGGTTAAAAGCCCTCGCTCTAGTGAGCTCTCAGCATCCCCCCCTCCTTTATCCTGGCTAGTGCCGGGATAAACGAGGGGTTTGAAAGGTTTAACCTCCTACACTGTGTGTCGCCATTTTTTGAGGTAACCCACAGTGTAGTAGGTTTACATACAGTAGTAAACACACACAAACACTAACATACATTGAAATCTCTTACCTGCTCCTGCCGCCGCGGCTCCCTCCGGCCCGTCCGCTCCGTTTGCTGCCGCTGTTCCATGTGCACAAGTCCGGAAGCCGCGACCGGAAGTAGTAATATTACTGTCCGGCCGCGACTTCCGGTCCACAGGAAAATGGCGCCGGACGGCGCCAATTTCGAATAGGACTGTGTGGGAGCGGCGCATGCGCAGTTCCCACACAGACGCCGTACACGGCAGTCAATGGGACGGGAGCCGTTCGTAGTCCCTATGGGACTGTGGCTGCCGTATTCCATGTCTGTGTGTGTCGTTAATCGGCACACACAGAAATGGAACAAAAAATGGCAGCCCCCATAGGGAGGAAAAAGTGTAAAAATAAGAAACAGTAAAACACAAACACACAAATGAATATAAACGTTTTTATTAAAGCACTAACATCTTTAACATATAAAAAAATTATTTGTGATGACACTGTTCCTTTAAGGCCCCTTCACATCATGTTGTTGCCCTAAGTTTATCGTGTATGTCAGGAAATCTCCTAACGTACACTATAAACTACGTAGACGATAATTCACAGGGCTCCATTATGTCGGGCTGGTAGACGTCGGTATACCGTATTTTTGAAGGATGGAATAGCCAGTGGCGGATCATCATATGGGCGGTTCCCAGGGGATTTCCCATGGGATTTTAAAAAATCACATTGCAGCGCGCTCTCGCCGCGAATGGGGAGGAGGGGTCTGGGAAGGAATAGGGTTGCTGCTAATGGGGAGGGCAGGGTCTCTCTGAGGGAGCGGCGGTGCCTCTGAAACCAGCCGCCGCCACCCCCTCCTGCACTAATTGTACCTGTGTCTATAGAACGCAGGTACAATTGCATGCATAAGCGCTGAACCGCCGGGTATATTCCGTGCCCGACCATTCAGCGCCTTCCAATGACGATGATTGGCAGGGCAGAATGAGTTGTTCTGACAATCAGCGCCTTTACACTTGTTGAAAGGTGCTGATTGGGGGGAGTCATTCTGCCCTGCCAATCAACGACGGTAGCGGCACGATGACGTCATCACACCGCTTCTGTTGGTGAAGGGCGCTGATTGACGGGGCATGTCATTCTGCCATGCCAATCAGCGCCTTTTAACGACGAAAGTGGCGCGAATGCGACATCGCACCGCTTGCGTCGCTCAGCCCCAGCAGACCTGCTCAGAAGAGAGCAGGCCTGCATTCACACAGGACGGCGTGGGAACGGGATCACGGTGAGTATGTAAAGTTTGTTGTTTTCAACTAAAGTGTGGGCGGCCATATCTACAGGAGCCATATGTGGGGCACAATCTACAGGGGAGGCTTTATGTGGGACACAATCTACAGGGGAGGCTTTATGTGGGACACAATCTACAGGGGGACTATATGTAGGGCGCTATATGTAGAGCGCCATCTACAGGTGGCCATATATGGTGCACAATCTACAGGGGAGGCTTTATGTGGGACACAATCTACAGGTGGACTATATGTAGGGCACTATATACAGGTGGCGCTATATGTAGAGCGCTATCTTCAGGGGGCTATATGTGGGGCAAAATCTACAGGGGGACTATATGTAGGGCACTATATACAGGGGGCGCTATATGTAGAGCGCTATCTTCAGGGGGCTATATGTAGAGCACTATCTACAGGGGGCTCTATGGGGCACTATCTACAGGGGGCACTATCTATGGGAGCACTATCTACAGGGAGCACTGTGTGTGTGTGTGTGTGCGTGTGTGTGTGTGTGTGTGTGTGTGTGTGTGTGTGTGTGGGACACAGTGTATGGCATTGTTATAATTAGAGGTGCAGTGTATGGGGCAATTATATATAGGGACGTATTGTGTGGCACCATTATAACTTTATCTTTGTTTATAGATGCAGAAATGTTTGAAAAGTGGGAAGCTGAAGATATCTGAGCGGAAAACTGCAGAAATGTGTCGTGGCCAGGAGAAGTTATCATAGAGGTCTGGACGGGATGGAGAAGAAAAGAGAAAAAGAAGAACTAGAATCTGAAATGAAGTCACCAGTGAGTCACTTAATGTAAATATTTATTCTGCCTCTAATCAGTACTGTAGTCACTGTATGATCTGTAGCGAGATGATGGGTGGTATGATAATTTTTTGGGGGTAAACAGCAACTCCCAGCATATCCTTACCATTGTTCGGGCCATGCTGGGAGCTGTAGTTTTATCCGTACAAACCTATTTCTTCAGGGGATGCACTACATTGAGCTGTATTTATGCTGGTGCTGTATTTATGTACTGAGCTTCTAATATGCCCATTGAAGTCAATGGATGCGTGAAAACCACGGATAGCACACGGACAACATCCGTGTGCTGTCCGTTTTTCACGCATCAATTACATTGAAAAAAAAAGTGCTTGCAAGTGCGTGAAAAACACAAGCACACTGATGCAAAAACGTAACACACACGACCAGGTTTGCGCACAGTTTTTACACGCGTAAATCTGTCACGCTCATGTGAATTTAGCCTTAGATATAGGGCCCTAGCAGTAAGTATCCTTGTACTAACGCTCAGGGGCAAATTTGGCATTTCTGGGGCACCAAGAAAAGTTATGTCTCGGGGCTCTAATCAAATGCCCCCTGTATATAATGTCACAATCCCCCTGTATGGTTCCACACACAGTCCCCCTGCCATACATCCCCCTTGTAGACAGTGCCATGCAGTCCCCTGTAGGTAGTCCCACATAACCACCTTGTCTCAGCAGACAGTATCATACATGATAGGTTTAGTTACATGGCCCCAGCAAACAGTATCACACATAATAGGCTTAGTTACATGGCCCCAGCAGTAAGTGTCCTAGTACTAACATATGTTCACCCCCCCAAAAAAAATGTGTGTGCTTGTATGCATATGTATGTGAGTGTGTGTGTGTGTGTGTGTGTGTGTGTGTGTGTATGTGTGTGTGTATATATATATATATATATATATATATATGAGACAGCACATCTGCAGCACTCATAGATACAGTGGCTCAGCAGACGGTATCACACATGATAGAATTAGATATAGAGCCCAGCTCGCTGACATTGTGGCTCCAGCGCTGGACCTTTTGCTTTTTTATGTGTTACTAATTTTATTGGTGTGTTTGTGTTATTTTACAGGTTCGGTCATTGGTCTACTTCGGATTCGAGGGACTTCTTTGATGATGGCTTTTTTATTCTCAATAAAGTGGTTAATGAGGGTTGTGTGGGTTTTTTTATTTCAATAAAATATTTTTTATGTCCTTGTATTTTTTTTAAACTTTGTTACTACTGCCTGATTGACAGCGTCCATTACTAAGGCGGGGCTTAGTGTCAGCCGGTGCAGAGGCTAACACTAACCCCCATTATTATCCCGGTACCCACCACCACGAGGGGTGCCGAGAAGAGCTGGGTATGTGATGGTTGGGCACTGGGGTGTCCGCAGGCTGGTGTTACTACAGCCGGCTCCTGTAGCGTGCGTGCGCACGCTCGTGCCCGCTCTTAAAGGGCGAGCGTGCACACTTACATAGTTACATAGTTACATAGTTAGTACGGCTGAAAAAAGACACATGTCCATCAAGTTCAACCAAGGGAAGGGAAAAGGGAAGGAAAAATTTCTACACATAGGAGCTAATATTTTTTTGTTCTAGGAAATTATCTAACCCTTTTTTAAAGCCATCTACTGTCCCTGCTGTGACCAGCTCCTGCGGTAGACTATTCCATAAATTCACCGTTCTTACTGTAAAGAAGCCTTGTCGCCTCTGCAGCTTGAACCTTTTTTTCTCCAGACGGAGGGAGTGCCCAATTGTTTTTTGAGCGGGTTTTACAAGGAACAGGATATCACCATATTTTTTGTATGTGCCATTAATATATTTATATAAGTTAATCATGTCCCCCCTTAGTCGTCTTTTTTCAAGGCTAAATAGGTTTAATTCTTTCAATCTTTCCTCATAACTTAAATTCTCCATGCCCCTTATTAGCTTCGTTGCTCTTCTTTGTATTTTTTCCAACTCCAGGGCATCCTTTCTATGAACTGGAGCCCAGAACTGAACTGCATATTCTAGATGAGGCCTCACTAATGCTTTGTAAAGTGGCATTATTACATCCCTGTCCCGCGAGTCCATGCCTCTTTTAATACACGACAATATCCTGCTGGCCTTTGAAGCAGCTGATTGACACTGCATGCTGTTATTGAGTTTATGATTTACAAGTACACCCAGATCCTTCTCAACAAGTGAATCCGCCAGTGTAGCGCCCCCTAGGACATATGATGCATGCAGGTTGTTGGTACCCAGATGCATAACTTTACATTTATCTACATTAAACTTCATTTGCCAAGTGGACGCCCAAACACTTAGTTTGTTTAAATCTGCCTGTAATTCATGAACATCTTCCATAGTCTGAACTATATTACATAGCTTGGTGTCATCTGCAAAAATAGAAATAGTGCTATTAATCCCATCCTCTATATCATTAATAAATAAGTTGAATAATAGTGGTCCCAGCACTGAACCCTGGGGTACACCACTTATAACCGGGGACCATTCAGAGTAGGAGTCATTGACCACAACTCTCTGGATACGGTCCTTGAGCCAATTCTCAATCCAATTACAAACTATATTTTCTAAACCTATAGTCCTTAATTTACCCATTAGGCGTCTATGGGGGACAGTGTCAAATGCCTTTGCAAAGTCCAAAAACACTAAATCCACAGCGGCCCCTCTGTCTAGACTTCTGCTCACCTCTTCATAAAAACAGATTAGGTTAGTTTGACAACTTCTGTCCTTAGTAAAACCGTGCTGGCTGTCACTTATAATGCTATTTATTGTCACATAATCCTGTATATAGTCCCTCAATAGCCCCTCAAACATTTTCCCCACGATGGATGTTAAGCTTACTGGTCTATAATTACCCGGGGAAGACCTAGAGCCCTTTTTGAAAATAGGCACCACATTTGCCCTGCGCCAGTCCCTTGGCACTATACCAGTCACTAGAGATTCTCTGAATATTATGAAAAGGGGGACAGAAATAACTGAACTAAGCTCTTTAAGAATTCTAGGGTGTAACCCATCTGGTCCTGGGGCCTTGTGCACATTTATTTTATTTAATTTAGCTTGGACCATCTCTACATTCATCCAATTCAGTATATCAACTGATATATTAACAGCACTGGCACCGGCTACATCAGCTGCTCCTTCTTCTGTTGTATATACAGAGCTAAAGAACCCATTTAGTAACTCTGCCTTCTCTTGATCCCCTGTGATCAACTCCCCATTACCATTATCTAGGGGTCCTACATGTTCAGACCTTGGCTTTTTTGCATTTATATGCTTGAAGAATTTTTTAGGATTTGTTTTACTATCCTTGGCCACCTGCCTTTCATTTTGTATTTTTGCTAATTTTATTACATTTTTACAGATTTTATTAAGCTCTTTATATTTTACAAAGGCTACAGCTGTACCCTCAGATTTGTATTTTTTAAATGCCCTTTTTTTGTCATGTATTGCCCCTTTCACAGAAGGTGTAAGCCATGTGGGGTTTAATTTGAGTCGTTTATACTTATTACCTGTAGGAATAAATTTTGCACTATAATAACTCAAAGTAGATTTGAAAATCTCCCATTTATCATTTGTTCCATTATTTGACATTAGTTCTTCCCAGTCTATATCCTGAATTGCAGCCCTCATCCTGGGGAAATTGGCTTTCTTAAAATTAAATGTTTTTGCCCTCCCAGCCTGCGTTTGTTTTTTACAGTATAGGTAAAATGTAACTATATTGTGATCACTGTTACCGAGGTTTTCACGAACATTGACATTCCCAACAAGCTCTGCATTATTAGAAATGACCAGATCCAACAGAGCTTCACCTCTAGTCGGGTCTTCCACAAACTGGCCCATAAAATTTTCCTGCAACAGGTTGAGGAAATGTCTCCCCTTTGCAGTTGAAGCCGAACCATGACACCAATTAATATCCCGGAAATTAAAATCTCCCATTATCACTACAGTACCCGCCTGTGCAGCCCGCTCCATCTGTTTATATATCTGACCTTCCATCTCCTCAGTTATATTGGGGGGTCTATAGATTACACCAAAAGTAATTTTTTCAGTGTTTACCTCCCTTTCTAGTTCCACCCACAAGGTTTCAACCTCCTCACAGTCTTCACCCACTATTGTCTCTTTCACACTCGCCTTCATATCACTTCTCACATACAGACATACACCACCACCTTTCCTATTTGTCCTGTCTTTACGAAAAAGTGTAAAACCCTGTAGATTTACAGCCCAGTCATGTGAAGAGTCCAGCCATGTTTCAGCAACACCAACTATATCTATATTTTCTTCCAGTATCAAGGCCTCCAGCTCCCCCATTTTGCTTGCTAGACTTCTGGCATTTGTGAACACACACTTTAACTTGCCTGTCAGTTTTTCACTTTTATTATCAGAAATGTGATTTGACATTAATCGGTCCTTTTTATTTACACTGATGTTTTGTAACGAAAGGATCTCCTTATCTTGTTGTCTAGTCCTCTCCCCACATTCTGTATCTCCCCCCACCAATATAGTCTGACCCCTCTCTAACCTGGCTACCCCTTTTTTTTCTACATTGACCTCCCTCCTCAGCCCTAGTTTAAATACTCCGCCACCCCAGCTAGAATTCTCTCCCCCAGCACAGCGGACCCCCTTCCATTTAGGTGCAAATCATCTGCAGAATACAGTTTGTACCCCAATGAAAAGTCAGCCCAGTGCTCTAGGAACCCAAATCCTTCTCCTCTACACCAAGACTTCAGCCATGCATTTAACTCCCTAAGCTCCCGCTGTCTTTCCTGTGATGCGCATGGCACAGGCAGTATTCCTGAGAATACAACCTTGGAGGTCCTTCCCTTCAGCTTGTAGCCTAGTTCTTTAAAATTATTCTTAAGGCTCCTCCACCTACCATTTATTCTGTCGTTGGTACCGACATGGACCACGACAGCTGGATCATCACCAGCCCCTCCCAGCAATTTGTCCACCCGTTCCACCACATGCCGAACCCTGGCACCAGGGAGACAGCAAACCATTCGGTTGAGGTGGTCTTGGCGACAAATAATTCTATCCGTCTTCCTGATTATAGAATCCCCTACGACTATCAATTGTCTTGGCTTACCTGCATTACCATCCCGCCGACTACTAGCTGGGCTGTTCTCCCGGCTGTTAGGGAGATCAGTATCCACTAGGGCTGCCATTTCTGAGACTGACACCCTCGCATCATCACCCAACTTGGCAATTTTGCCTGGAATGTCAGAAACCGGATCGGCCTTCCTTGTCTTTGACCCCTTTCTACTGCCCCTAACTACATTAACCCAGCTACTTACCTGATCCTGCTCACCCATGTCTTCACCCTCCAGTTGTAACCCACTAACTGCATGCTCTGTGAGCAGCAAGCTCCGTTCAAAATTGTCTATCCTCCTCAGTGTTAAAGTACCAAATTAGCCCATGAGCACCCTGGACTATAAGAAGGGCCCAGCCCCTTCCAGTAAGGGCCGGACACAAGCTTCAGGCCGTAGGGGTAGGCTGGCATGACCAGGGAGACAGGAAGGTAAGGGGTTAACATTTAGAATAGGAGGAGTAGTAGAGGAGTTAGAATGAAGAGTAGGCGTGGCTTCAAGGGGCGAGGTTAGGGGCTATATAAGAACGAGCAAGGTGTGCTGAGGGCCAGTAACGGGCAGTCAGCACAGGATTTGTACAGCACAGCACAGGACTTGTTTTGACTTACCTCATGGATGCGCTTATGGAGCAGCTTCGTGCTGCAGGACCGCCCCTTGTTTTCCGCCACACAAGTCATGGAGCTGCGGCAGGCCGAACTAGCGATGCTCCAGTCGGACGGCCCGTCTGCCACCTGGATGAGGCCCCTGGAGGTACGCGTGGCCCACTGCGATGACGCAGCATGGGAGAGTGGGAAGGCGTGCTGCGGTGGATTTGGCAGTTCTTGCAGGTCGGTCTGGAAAGACCCAGTCGTCGGGGGAGGTCCGTGATGTTGCTGCGTTTGATCACGATGGTCGTGCCGAGAACGCTTATCCAGGCCGGGCCAGTATTGATGAAGCAGACGGATTGGTCGGTGATGATGGTCATCAGGTGGGATCCTGGGAACACAGCACCTGCGCAGCCTGGTGATTCTATATCACCTTCATACTTTTCCTGCTATATTTAGGTCCCTAGGGGTATGGGGTGGTTCACAGAGTGGGACTGCAGAGGATGCAAGTGTTAGTGGGGTGTCGCAGGGGCATGGTGTGACAGGTGAGGTACAGGAATTGTTGGGATGTGTGAGGGAACTTATTGCGCGCTGTGAGGGCGGTTTGTTGCAGGCTTCTTCACTGGTTCTAGCGTGGGTGCCGCCGGCGGTTGGGCCCATTGTAGGGGGAGGTCACCTCTCGGGGGAGGGGTCATTGGCCAGGGACACGGGGGTAACCGTCGCGATTCAGACGGACAAGGATAAAGAGGTAGACAGGGTGCGGTTGGATGACAAAGCTAAGGGCGAGGTATATGTTTGCATAAAGACATTTGGCTATGGTTGGGGGTTATGGCCCCGTTTCTGTACGGTCAGTCCTTTCCAGGGGGGTTGGAGGGACCGGCCCCTCTGGGCAATCCAGTCAGAGTAACGGAGCGTCGGGAGGGAAGTTAGGCTTGTGCTGGCAGTTCAACGACAACCAGTGCAAGTTCGGGACAGGATGTAAATTCAAACATTCCTGTTCGTTATGTGGAGGAACCTCACATGGCTCCTCAAAATGTTTTAGAAAAGGGCGGGGAGCAGGTGGTGCTAGCCAGGGGGCGGACACAGTGGCGTAACTACCGCCGTAGCAGCAGTAGCGGCTGCTACGGGGCCCGCGGCATGAGGGGGCCCGTGTCGCCCGCCGGCACGGGCCTCCACCATGGCCGCAGGCTCCGCTAGCAGCCGCTATGGCTGCTACAGCGCGACGCCACTGAACAGTACGGCAGAGCAGGGAGGTATCTCCCCGCTCTGCCATTAAGCAAAAGACATGTATCCCCTATCCACAGGACAGGGGATACATGTGTGATCGCTGGCAGCGATAGGGAGAACGGGGGACTGAAAGTCCCCTGAAGTTCTCCATCACAAACCTCGGACTTCCGGGGTCTGTGTCGGCAGCTCCGTAGAAATGAATGAAGCGCCGGTCCCGCTTGTGCGCATGCGTGACCAGCGCTCCATTCATTTCTACAGAGCTGCGCAGACGCCGGAAGTCAGAGGTTAGTCATGGAGAACTTGGGGGGACTTTCAGTCCCCCGTTCTCCCTATCGCTGCCACCGATCACACATGTCTCCCCTATCCTGTGGATAGGGGATACATGTATTTTATTAGGACACACTGTAGGTCGCATTTTTTTGGGAGGGGGGACGCTGTATGGCGTTCCCTACAGGGGGGGGGGGAACGCTGTATGGCGTTCCCTACAGGGGGGGACGCTGTACGGCGTTCCCTACAGGGGGGATGACACTGTATTGCGTTCCCTAAAGGGGGACGACGCTGTATGGCGTTCCCTACAGGGGGGGGAACGCTGTATGGCGTTCCCTATGGGGGGGACGCTGTATGGCGTTCCCTACAGGGGGGGCGCTGTATGGCATTCCCTACAAAGGGGGACGGGACGCTGTATGGCGTTCCCTACAGGGGGGGCTGTATGGCGTTCCCTACAGGGGGGGCTGTATGGCGTTCCCTACAGACCCCCCCTGTAGGGAACGCCATACAGACTCCCTGTAGGTAACGCCATACAGTCCCCCCTGTAGATAACGCCAGACAGCCCCCTCTAGGGAACGCCATACAGCCCCCCGTAGATAACACCATACAGTCCCCCCTCTAGATAACGCAATACAGCCCCCCTGTAGATAGCGCCATACAGTTCCCCCTGTAGATAGCGCCATACAATCCCCCTGTAGATAGCGCCATACAGCCCCCCTGTAGATAGCGCCATACAGCCCCCTGTAGATAACGCCATACAGCCCCCCTGTAGATAGCGCCATACAGTTCCCCCTGTAGATAGCGCCATACAGCCCCCCTGTAGATAGCGCCATACAGCCCCCCCTGTAGATAGTGCCATACAGCCCCCCTGTAGATAGTGCCATACAGCCCCCCCTGTAGGGAATGCCATACAGTCCCCCCTGTAGGGAACGCCATACAGTCCCCCCCCTGTAGGGAACGCCATATACCCCCCCTGTAGGGAACGCCATACAGTCCCCCCATAGATAACGCCATACAGCCCCCCGTAGATAACGCCATACAGCCCCCTCTGTAGATAGCGCCATACAGCCCTCTCTGTAGATAGCGCCATACAGCCCCCTCTGTAGATAACGCCATACAGCCCCCTCTGTAGATAGCGCCATACAGCCCCCTCTGTAGATAGCGCCATACAGCCCCCTCTGTAGATATCTACAAAGGGGGCTGTATGGCGTTATCTACAGGTGGGCTGTATGGCGTTATCAAAAGGGGGGTTTGTAAAAAAGGCACTATCTACAAGGGGGGGGTTGTGTGACACCCAGGGGAGGGGGGGCCCCAGTCAAAAGTTTGCTATGGGGCCCAGTCTTTCCTAGTTACGCCCCTGGGCGGACGCCAGTGAGCTGGGAAAGGATGGAGCCTTATCTAAGTAGATATCCAGACAAAAAAGGGGCAGCGTTGTTATTGGAGGGTTTTGTTTTGGTTTTAAGATCCCTTCCCCATCACATGTGGTCCCTTTTTTCCGGCGCAATTTATGTTCAGCTATGCAGTATCCCAGGTGGTGACCGAAAAATTGAATAAGGAAGTGTTGTTGGGTAGGATGGCGGGCCCGTTTTTGACCATTCCCTTACCTGATCTGATTGTGTCACCTTTGCGAGTGGTGCCAAAAAAGAAGCCAAACAAATTTCGGCTCATTCACCACCTCTCTCATCCCAAGGGGTTATCAGTAAACGACGGCATTGCCCCGGAGATTTGCCATCGTTTACTGACTGCGATGTGGCAGTTGAGTTGGTGCGGCGGTGCAGCAGGGGGGCGTTGATGGCAAAAACAGATATTGAGTCAGCCTTTCACCTCCACCCGGTGCACCCGGACAGCTTATTCTGTTGGGGTGTTATTGGAACGGGGCTTATTTCATGGATCGTTGTCTGCCGATGGGCTGTTCAATTTCCTGTGCATTCTTGGAGGCCTTCAGCTCCTTCCTGGAGGGGTGGTTTGTGAGGTGACGGGGGTACAGACGTTATACATTACTTAGATGACTACCTGTGTGTCGGCCCCGCGGGTTCATCGGTGTGTTTGACGCTACTAGGCATGGTAGAGTGGGTAATGGCTCGTTTTGGGGTTCCACTGGTCCCTGATAAAACCGAGGGCCCTCGGAATAGTTTCGTTTTTCTGGGAATTGCCATAGATTCTGTTTAGATGGAGTGTCGTCTTCCTGTTGATAAGTTGGAGTCCCTGCGGGTGGATATTGGGAGAGCGAGACATTTACAGAAAATGGTACTCACGGACTTACAATCCCCGCTAGGCAAACGTAATTTTGCGTGTCGGATTATGCCTATGGTTAGGGTGTTCTGTAGGGGGTTGGCGGGGGCAACGGCAGGCGTTAGGGCCCCACATCATTATGTTAGGTTGACCAGGGAACATAGGGAGGATTTGGCAGTTTGGTTGGAGTTCTTGCAATCTAATAATGGTAGGTCGCTTCTTTTGTCTCCGGTGGTAGATAATTTTGATTAGGAGCTGTTTACTGATGCATCTAGGGGGGTTGGTTTTCGAGTCTATTGTAGAGGACAATGGTGCGCGTCGCGCTGGCCTGCGGACTGGTTAGAACTGGGATTGGTGAAGAACCTTGCTCTCCTGGAACTTTTCCCGATCTTAGTGGCCGTGGAGATTTGGGGTGAGCGGTTTTAGCAAGGTTAGTTTCCACTGTGATAACATGGGGGTGGTGATGGCCATTAATAAAGTCTCGACATCTTGTCCTCCGGTGGTAGCGATTGTTGCCTCAGTTAGTGTTGCGCTTATCTTTGAAAAGCGTGGATCATTGCAGTGCATGTGCCCGGGGTACAGAATGACATAGCGGATGCTCTTTCTCACCTACAGTGGGAGCGGTTCTGTCGGGAGGCGCCAGAAGTGGAAGTGATGGCATGCCGGGAGCATCTTTGGGGGCTGGTTTAAGAGCAGGGGGAGGATTAATATGGTCTTCTCCAGCGCCTGGTACATGGGCAGCGTACGACATGGCATGGAGGGATTGGGAGGCAGCTAGCGGAGCCTCCGGCCATGGTGGGGGCCCGTGCCGGCAGGCGACACGGGCCCCCTCATGCCGCGGGCCCCGTAGCAGCCACTACGGCTGCTACGGCGGTAGATACGCCACTGACTACAAGACCATTAAAGAGACTTATAGGAGAACATTTAACTGATATTTACCACGCAAGACAACGCAATGTGTCAGGTGCTTCAAAACACTTTGTTGAGGTGCACCAGGGTAATATTAAAACCATGAACACTTTCCCTATAGAAAGAATCGATAAACCAGAGAGGGGGGGGGGGAGAAAATTCTTCAAAATAGTCAAACTTTGTGGATACTTAAACTGGAAACAAGATTCCCCAAAGTTTTAAATGATAGAACAGATTTAATGTATATTTGCTGATAATGATTTTATCAAAATATATATGGGATAGATTGTTTGCGAATTTTTTCGAATACACATTCAAAGATAAATTATTTATTTTTACTCGTTATATTAAACACCACTTAATTTTCTTTACAAAATCACAAAATATTAAATAAATATTTTTGCATTATCACTAAAGTAGAGAGGTGACTTGTAGCAGTTTAAAATGGACATAATATATCCTAAAGGTCCAAATTATATATAACAGATTCAATATACATTCAATAGTACAGATCTGATTGAAATTCATTTAACATCTAACTCGATTCAAATTTGTTTGAAATTTGTTTACAATATTTTCATAATGGATTTATTAACATCAAATTCGATTTAAATTTGCTCTAAATATCTCTGTGGTAATAGTTCCTATAGGGGATAATTCTTTGGGAGCCTTCTGAAATTAATTCTGTATCTCAAAATATCTTAATTTTGACCTTACAATGCACGCATGCATTTATATACATATCTTGAGATAGTTTTAAACTAAATTCTACATATTTTCCAAACGTGTATGAATATTTTTAAATAACTTCATAATGATTTTGTATTGAACTTATGCTTATATTTTCAGCAAACTGTCACACATTTTCTGGATGGGATTCAGGCATCCATACGTGTAAAATATTTGCCCATATATATATTTTTGAATATTTTACTCTGGATCTTTTGTGTTTGATTCACATATAATGATATGTTTGGTGACTGTGGAGAAACAGTTTGGTATTTTTCTGCTTGATATATTTTCCCTAGGTGATTACACGCCCGTTGCAACTTTCTTTCCATAGGGCCTTATACACACTTGCCATACAAAAACAAGCTAATTAACTCCTTAGGTTTATAGTCCATTGGAAATAGATACAAATGTAATAATATTATGGAACATTACCATCTACAGCTTTTTATATTTGTTTATCTAAAGAATTTCCCTTTCGCTATTATCGCAATTCTCATAGATATCTCAAATGTGGTTTCAAAAAAAGTTTAAAGATATTGTCCACATAATAATAACTATGTGTATCATAAAGGGTTAACTGCTTGATTCAACAGCACATGCTCCCTTTCCCTCCCTATCCAAACACCTGATTTATAATGAATTAATTTGTGAAAGAACATAACTTTCCAGGAGACAGATAGATTGTATCTTTTAATCTAAAGAGGAAATGTACATACGCATCTAATATAATAGAATGCCTTACTCATATTGTTTATCTAATTGTTTATATTGTACTTTCTCTCCTTTTCTGTGATTCTGTATAGTGTGCTGCTTAAAAATATGTAAAGAAACTGTGTAACCAATAGCCAATCAACTTGAAGGGGTTAATTCTAAGCACTCCCACTTCCTTGTTTTTTTCCCAACATCTGATCCATAAAAGCAGACTCTATACACCAGAGAGTAGCTATGATTAAGAACTGAAAAGTTCAAAACGCGTAGATTTTCTGTCCCCGGGATTTTTAACTTCTTGTTTTAATTTTGACTTAAATAAAGTTTTGTATTTTTTCATATCATATTGTGTGCTGGACCTCTAACTTTGTTCCCTGGATTTCTACCTACTGCCGATGTAGCTCTCTTGCCTATGCATCGATCAAACATGGAATGTGGCGTCCTTACTTCGAATGAGTGGTGAGCGAACAAATTTATTTTGTATATTTTCTACGCCCTGTATCTATGCATAACGTGGAAGGCTTAGATACAGGGTCCATGTGTGATACTGTCTGTTAGACCCTGTGTCTAAGCCTACCACTAGGCAAACTTAGATACAGGACCCCAGCAGGCAGTAATCTTATACTGTATAAGATTACGGTCTGCTTGGGCCCTGTATCTAAGCCTAACGTTGAAGGCTTAGATACAGGGTCCATGTTTAATACTGTCTATTAGACCCTGTATCTAAGCCTACCACAAGGCAGGCTTAGATACTGCCTCCTAGCAGACCGTAACGTTACACTTACCTCCTCTACGGATCTGGGTGCAGCAGATGTCCCAACACCATCTAGCGTTGTGACGTCATCCATATATATAGTGGTTACTATAGTAACAGGGGCCAGTGTATTTGATTACATAGGCCCCAGTTAATATAGTAACTTTTACAGATGTGGTATGGTTGGCCACGGCCCAGTCACAATTGCAACCACTGCGACTCGGTAGCAATTGCAACCGCTGCGACGCGAATATGCCAGTCGCCGACGATCCGGGCCAGAGATTCGGGGCTTGGTAGCTGCATTCTGGCATGGACTGTCTCCTAAGATTAAAGACGAACTTGCTGCTCGAGACCTGCCATCTACCCTGGATGACATCATCCTTCTGTCCGCCCGGATTGATATGTGGATCCGAGAACGCCTCCAAGAGGTTCGTCGGAAGAGAGACCCTCCTAGTCTGGTACCTACTTTGTAGCAATCCCTGCTGTCCTCAGATGTCGATCCTCCTAAGGAGTTCGTGATGATGGACCGGGGTAAGCTATCCACCCAGGAGAGACAATGCAGACGCACTTCGGGACTTTGTCTTTATTGCGGCCTCAGTGGCCATCTTGTGCGCCTGTGCTCCAAAAGCCCCAAAGCCTAGGGTTGCTAGGAGTGACAACCCTGGGTAAAAAAGGACTTTCGTCCAAATTCTCCATACCAGTGACCATAGTGTCCGGCGAGAAGATGCATCAGGTCACTGCGTACCTGGACTCTAGATCCGAGGCTAATTTCATCCGTAGAGACCTGGTGGACCTTCTTCAGTTGCCTACCACCCCTATGGAGAGCCCGTTGACATTTACTTCAGTAGATGGTCTTCCCCTGCCAGACCCAGTTATTGCCGTGACCAAACCACTGAGGTTCCAAGTAGGGGTTCTCCACTCCGAACTGCTGTCGTTCTATGTCCTACCCAGAGACGTTGATCCTGTGTTGCTGGGCCTGCCTTGTCTCCGATTGCATGCCCCAGTCCTGGACTGGAACTCTGGAGAGGTTCTCCAGTGGGGCCCCGAGTGTCACAATCGTTGCCTGGGACAGATTTGTTTGGCTCAGTCTCCTCTGCCTCAGTGGTAGGGTATATCCTCTCTCTCTGCCAGAGACTCTGTCTATGTCTGTCTATGTTAGAGAGAACTTGGAGCGAGGCTTCATACGCAAGTCTTTCTCCCCGGCAGGAGCTGGGTTCTTCTTTGTCAAAAAGAAGGATGGTTCTCTTTGTCCCTGTATAGACTACCGGGGTCTCAACCAGATCACGGTGAAAAATAAGCATCCATTGCCATTGATCTCAGAATTATTTGACCGTATACGGGCTGCCAAGATTTTTTCCAAGTTAGACCGGGGCTTACAACCTAATCCGGATTCGCCAGGGTGACGGGGCGGACACTATGAATATTTAGTAATGCCCTTCGGCCTGTGTAATGCTCCCGCGGTCTTCCAGGAGTGACATTTTCCGTGACCTCCTCTGTTTGTGTAGTAGTCTATCTTGATGACATCTTAATTTTTTCTCCAGATCCTATGACTCATCAGAAAAATATCCGTCACGTCTTGCTGCAGTTAAGGGAGAATCCTCTGTACGCCAAATTGGAGAAGTGCGTATTTGAGAGAGATGCTCTACCCTTCCTGGGCTACATCATCTCGAATAGAGGTCTCAAGATGGATCCTGAAAAAGTAAAGTCCGTCCTGGAATGGCCACGTCCTCAAGGCTTGAGGGCCATACAGCGCTTTCTGGGATTCGCCAATTTTTACACACAGTTCATCCCAAACTTCTCTTCACTGACATCTCCTATCTCTAACCTTACCAAGAAGGGCATGAACGCCAAGGTGTGGACTCCTGAGGCAGAGTCCGCATTCAATACCCTAAAGAGTGCCTTCACGTCAGCCTCTATCCTCCATCATCCAGACGTTTCCCTGCAGTTCTCGTTGGAGGTGGACGCGTCCTCTGTCGGTGCTGGTGCACTCCTGTTCCAGAGAGGTTCCAAGGGCAAGTCTAGGGTATGTGGATATTTCTCTCAGTTTTTCTCTTCCGCAGAGCGCAACTACTCGATTGGGAATAGGGAGTTACTGGCCATCAAATTGGCCCTGGAGGAGTGGAGACATCTACTAGGGGGCGCAGCTCACCCCATACTGATTTTTACCGACCACAAGAACCTCACCTACCTCCAGACAGCCCAACGGCTGAATCCTCGTCAGGCCAGGTGGTCACTGTTCTTTGCCAGGTTCCAGTTTGAGCTCCATTATCACCCGGCTGACAAGAATGTGAGGGCCGATGCCTTGTCCAGGTCTTTTGAGACAGAAGACACTATGGAGATGCCCCAGAACAATTACGATCCGTCCTGTATTGTCTCAGTCAATCCACTGCAAGTTGGGGACATCCCTCCAGGGAGGACTTTTGTGCGCATGGCTGACCGAAGGAGAGTCCTCTGCTGGGGACAGGCCTCTAGACTGGCATGTCACGCGGGGATCCGTAAGACCCGGTATTTGATTGCCCGTCATTTCTGGTGGCCCACGCTGCCCAAAGATGTTATGGACTTTGTTTCCTACTGCTCTGTGTGTGCAGCTAACAAGGTCGCTCACTCCAGACCCGCTGGTCAGCTACAGCCATTGCCTGTGCCCGATGCTCCCTGGCAGCATATAGCTATGGACTTTGTTACTGACCTGCCTCTCTCTGCCGGATGCAGTACTGTCTGGGTGGTGGCAGATCGATTTTCGAAAATGGTCCACTTCATTCCTCTGACCGGTCTTCCGTCTGCTCCTCAACTGGCCAAGCTGTTTATCCAACACATCTTCCGCCTGCACAGCTTGCCGCAGCATATTGTGTCTGATCGGGGGGTTCAGTTCACCTCAAGGTTCTGGAGAGCCCTCTGCAGACTTCTAGGTGTGAAGTTGGACTTTTCCTCGGCCTACCATCCTCAGTCCAATGGACAGGTCGAGAGGATCAATCAAATCTTGGAGAACTACCTGCGTTACTTCGTCTCTAGGCAACATGATGACTGGGTACAGTTGCTTCCGTGGGCTGAGTTCTCCTACAACAATCATACCAGCGAGTCCACAAGGAACACTCCGTTCTTCATAGTCCTTGGCCAACACCCACGAATACCTCTCCCGGTTCCTGATTCATCGAAGGAACCAGCTGCTGATGCGGCCTTTAAGGACTTTCTACAGATTTGGCGGCAGACTCGATCCTCCATCCTGCTGGCAGTTGACCATATGAAATGAAGGGCGGACACAAGGAGAAGAAAACCGCCTCAGTTTCTTCCTGGCACAAAGGTCTGGCTGTCCTCCAGGAACATTCGACTAAGAGTGCCGTCATGCAAGTTTGCGCCCAGGTTCCTCGGACCATTCGAGATCCTACAACAGATCAACCCTGTCGCCTATAAGCTTTGGCTGCCTTCTACCCACACGATCCCCAACTCCTTCCATGTATCCCTCCTGAAACCAGTGGTCCTGAACTGCTACACCAAGACTCCTAGCTCTGTGGTTCTCGCCAGCGGCCCTTCAGACACCTTTGAGGTTCAAGAGATCCTAGACACCAAAAGAGTGAGAGGAAAGACCTTTTATTTGGTTGATTGGAGGGATTTGGTCCTGAAGAGTGGTCTTGGGAGCCAGAGGAGATACTCAATGCTCATGCTCTTCTGAAAAAGTTTCCATCTCGCTCTGATCCCAAGAAGAGGGGGCGTACGAGGGGGGATACTGTCATGTCCGTGACTGCAAACTGTCAGCTCCGTTCTGCCCCTGACAGCCGCAGCCATGAGTTGGCAAGCACTGGCCCCAGCCTCCTCCTCAGGAGAAGCCAGCGCTCGCGTCTACTCACCACTGCCGGATCCCGTAGTATGCTCATGCCCGCTCTTCAAGGGGCAGTGCGCGCACCGGACCTCGTTCCTGAACTTTGACCCGTGAGTACTCTGGACTATAAGAGGGGTCCAGCCCCCTAGTTCTATGCCTGATCTTTGTTGTGTATTTCTAGTCTGTCTTACAAATGGTCCCCTAGTATTTCCTGCTCCCAGTGTTTCCTGTTCCTGTATCCTGATCTAGTGCCGTGCTTAGCTGTAGCCGTGCTGTATACCACACCTGTCCTGCTTCTCCACGCCTGATGTCCACCTGCTGCCAAGTTCCTGCTTTGCTACTGTCCGAGCTGCCACAGTTACCTTATACGAACTATAGACTTTGACCCTCGTCCTGTTGGCCAGCTGCCTTACAGTCAAGACGGTACAGCCCAGTGGGTCCACGAACCCAACGTGACAGGGGGATTTTTACTTTTATTACTTTATTATTTCTATACAACTTTTTTTTTTTTTTCCACTAGGGGACTTGAAGGCATGAAGCCCTGATCGCTATTCTAATACACTGCACTACATGCGTAGTATTAGAGCTGTCAGCTACTCACTGATAGCAAGCATACTGGGTCCTGCCTTTGTTAGGACCCACTAGAATTTCCATAGATGGCAAAGCCGGAGGCCATTGTTAGGCTTCCAGATGCCATAGCAACCATTGGCACCCGCGATCACGTCGCGAAACGTCAATGGTGTTTTAACACCTTAGAAGCCGCGATCGCTATTGAACGCGGCTTCTAAGGGGTTAATTGGCGGGGACCACCGCAATCAGTCCCTGGGGAAGGAGCTGCGGCAACTGCTGTACGTGACAGCAGTTATCACAGCTCATAAATGTGACGGTAGGCGAAGGCAGAATGGCGGTTATTCCCAGGACGTACTATTAGGTCACTGAGCGCGAACGATGCGCTCAGCATGACCTAATAGTATGTCCTGGAACGGGAAGGGGTTAAACAGTGGATTAAAAGGGTTGTTCACTTAAATAAAATTGATGGCCTATCCTCATAATAGGCCATCAATATCTGATTAGTGGGGTGGACCACTGCCGACCAGCTGTGTGGAGAGGCTCCTGCAAGTGCTGCTTCCCTATAATCGTTTACACAGCTCCAATGTTTCAATGTTGTAGAGTATGGAGCTGTGTAAGAAATGAAGGAAAAGCAGCGTTCGCCTGAGCAGCGTGGCATCTTCAAACAGCTGATCGACAGGGATGCCGAGAGTCGGACCCCCACAAATCAAATATCCTGAGGATAGGCCATACATTTTTTTTCACCAGACAACCCTTTTCAAAGGGAATTTGTCACCAAACAGACCCCTTTAATAACTAGCATCTAGTCATCAGCATATGACACACACTACTGTCACGATCCGTTGGTATGTGGACCCACTAGGCCGCATCACCGTAACCGAGTAGCAGTTGGCCAAACAACAGTCCTAGTACAATAGTACCTTTAATAGTTCAGACAGTAATGGAGGCTCGGCACAGATGAACTTGTAGACACCAGATGTGGTGTATATCAGCAGGCGTGACCGGTGGCACAACACGACTCCAACAGGTTAAGGCACAGGAACAGATATAGCACGGGATACAGGATACAGGTAGCAGGGCGCGGGAAAAGCAGTAACAGGATAACACTAAGGGACCACTTGCTAATACTAACCTGGGTAAACACAATAATGCTCAGGCAATGAGTAAAAGGGCAGAGCCCTTTTTATAGTCAAGGCTGATCATAGGCTAATTACAGATCTTACTCATGGGTGTGCACTGGCCCTTTAAGGCCGGACACGAGCGCGCGTGCGCACCCTACGTCAACCAGTGCAGATATGCAGAAGTGAGTACCGGTGTCTCTCAGGAGGGAGATGCCACCCGGCACTCACTCGTTCATGGCCGCGGCCATCAGGGGGAAGGCAAGAACGATGGTCCGCGGCTGTGGACGTTACAACTACTTTGAGCTGAATCAAATAAGGGATTTTTTATTAATCCAGGGGAAACCTTTAAAAATATTGTTTCAAAAGGAAATTCACGTGTATTCCAAACTATACTGCACAAAATGAAGCATGACACTGTTTGTTTGGAATTTGATCTAAAAATAAGCAAACCGATTTTTTGATATTCCATATTATGAAATTAACCATGCGTGTGCTTATTAGATGACTCAGAACAGAAAAACACATTTGTTTTCCACCGATCTGAATGAACTGCAATCTTTCCTTCCATCCTGGAGCACTGAGCATGTCATTTAGAGATGTAATAATAAACCTATTGCTAACTCACTTTAAAAGATTATCAAAGTGGAAATGTGTAATGTCTTAATAAACCTGAAAATAAATGTTGATAAATAATATTTGTCTCTTTCATAGGTTATGTTCTGGTTACCAATAGGACGGACTCTTTCTGTCGGCACAGAGTCCTGTCATATTTGTGTTCACTTATTATAAGGGACTGTCAGCAGGTCACTTGCTGTAACTGATTTACTTTGTACAGAGAGAATTATGCTATGAATGCAATGAAAACTAATAGGGTAAAAGATAAAAAGCAATATTTGTTAAAGAGGCTCTGTCACCACATTATAAGTGGCCTATATTGTACATGATGTGATCGACGCTGTAATGTAGATTACAGCAGTGTTTTTTATTTAGAAAAACGATAATTTTTGACGGAGTTATGACCTATTTTAGCTTTATGCTAATGAGTTCTCTTAATGAACAACTGGGCGTGTTTTACTTTTTGGCCAAGTGGGCATTGTACGGAGGAGTGTATGACGCTGACCAAATCAGTGACCAATCAGCATCATACACTTCTCCCCATTCATTTACACAGCACATAGCGATATAGCTATATCGCTATGTGTAGCACATAAACACACTATAATGTTACTGCAGTGTCCTGACAATGAATATACATTACCTTCAGCCAGGACGTGATGTGTATTCAGAATCCTGACACTTCGCTAATACAATCCCGACACTACAGCACAGCAAGCGGAATATCGCGAGATTACCCTGTAAACTGTCATTTCAAACTAGATTACGCTTGCTGTGCTGTAGTGTCGGGATTGTGTTATCGAAGTGTCAGAATTCGGAATAAACATCACGTCCTGGCTGGAGGTAATGAATATTCATTGTCAGGACACTGCAGTAACATTATAGTGTTTTTATGTGGCTGCACATAGCGATATAGCTATATCGCTATGTGCTGTGTAAATGAATGGGGAGAAGTGTATGATGCTGATTGGTCAGCGTCATACACTCCTCTGTACAACGCCCACTTGTCCAAAAAGTAAAACACGCCCAGTTGTCTATTGAGAAACTCATTAGCATAAAGTTAATATAGGTCATAACTCCGTCACAAATGATAGTTTTTCAAAATAAAAAACACTGCTGTAATCTACATTACAGCGCCGATCACATCATGTACAATATAGGCCACTTATAATGTGGTGACAGAGCCTCTTTAAGTCTATTGTCCTTCCCAGCATGGGCCTAACTATAGCTGTAGCTGCCTCATCAGCTACTACGAGGTCAATAGGCTGACGGGGCCTACTTAGGTTCAGGAATATTAGTCTTTTATGTGGGTAAAACAAGGTTGTGGTTTTCTGATTTCTGTTACTTCTATGTGGCTGCTCCTTCTGCAGAATATCTGCTATACGACACTACTATCCATCCCTTATAGGAATTTTCAGCTTTAGACAATCCCTAGTTGATACAAGTGTCACCTGGCAATAGGTTAATCACAAACTGTTCCCCTTCTGGGACCCACAATAATCAGCTGTAATCTGTGAGGAAATGTGTCAGTAAGTGCTCAATTTCCATGCAGCGCCGCCACAGGGAAAATTAAGGATTGCACAGTGTTCATTGATATCAATGATTTGTCTGCGTAATGCAGGACAGAGCAGGTCTTCCAGAGTGAGAGACGCTCTTTGTAACCACTTTCCACTCTCACCTAGAGATGAGGATTCTGAACATGGGACCCCTTTATTAACTCAGGATTCCTTTATAGGGTATATGGAAATGGGTTTTCTAAATGAAACAACCCCTTTAATGTTGCTTGCTTCTCAAGTAAAAATAGTTGTGCTGCTTTTTACTACTGCAGATTTGTTTACTCTCAATTAGGTAGTGGGGTCCCATCCATAAGTTTGTTGTAGGGCCCCATGGAATTCTAGTTATGTTTCTGCTTCCCAGACAGCCACTTACTGGAAGCATGCTAATGCCAGATAGCTGGAAGCAGGCTTGCGCTGGATTACTGGAAGCAGGACTTGTCACGGACACTGGACTCAGGATGTCGGAATGGTCATGGTCATGGACACGGGACTCAGGATACAGGACTGGACAGGGATAGAGGACTGGTCACAGACACTGGACTCAGGATAGAGGATACAGACCTGGACACGAACACATGACTCAGGATACAGGACTGGACACTGATACAGGACTGGTCACAGACACTGGACTCAGGATAGTCAAAGACACAGGTTTCAGGAAACAAGATACGGAACCTTTGCAGACTAACTCTAGGTTAGTAACAACATTGCTCAGGCACTGGGGAAGTAGATAGAGTGCTTTAAGTAGTCCAGGGTATGCAGGGATGGGCAGGGGCACAGGCCTGGGGTGCAGGAGAGAGCAGAGCGCGCCAACGTCCCTGGGAGGGGAGATCGGCAATGAGGATGCAGAAGCTGACAGCCGCTGGAGTGGGTGAGGCCCGCGGCCGTCATCACTACAACATCTTTCCAGACCTGGACTTTTTATCTCTGGTTGAGTGCTTGGCCTAGCGATTGTTACAGTTCCATGGTAACTAGAGTAGATGCGACTGTTTGCCAGGTGGAGTGCAATGTGCCCAAAAACATATTGCTCTTTCCTGATATAATGGGGCTCCACAGCATTGTAATCAAGGCATAATGTAAACAAATATAATAAAGCAAAGGAACTGCCGCTATGTACCATTCATCTCTTACCATGGTTTCTTTTTAGATGAACATAAGGTTTATGTCTGAGAGGCCAAAATCAACTGTGAATGATATCAGTATGAGCTTCAGTGTTCTAGAAGAAGTAAAGGCACACAAATGTGTTCATGTCGGATTTTCACTTGGAAATAATTTTTTTTACATGTGAAAACATTTTTACATTTTTTCATATTTATTAAGCGTTGTACGAATGCTCATTCCCCTTCTTTTCCCATGCAACATGCCCAGCAATCAGTCAACAAACAAGCAATTGCTTGTTTGTCTGATGGGACCTTTTATGCGAGCATTAAAATCATCAATTGTTGGCAGCACATCTCCCCAAGAAAACAGGAATGTGCTGCCCCAATAATGAAACTGTATGTGCCTGAACGAACGCATTAACAATCCTTCGGTCACATACTGTAACAATGATTGCTTCATGTAAGTGAAGCTAAACGAGTACCAATCGACTTGCTATATTGTTGAACATCTGCCAGGGTAAGCGGGTCTTTACTCCCACAAGGGGTCCTAAAGATGCGATTATTTGATTGCTTACATAATACCCTCCAATACTTAAAGGGGTTGTCCAGTTATGTTATTTTTTTATTTGTGGAATGGGAAATTATACAGTTTTCTAATATACATGTATTGGAAATTCCGCTCAAATACATTTCTTATAGTGCATGAGGCCCCTGTCATAGTAGAATAGAATAGCCCACAGATTAGTCCTGTGCAATGCATACACAGGCTAGCTGAATATGATTATCCCATTCCCGCTGCGGCCACTTTTGACCTTCCTGACAGAGCTTTAGTTTTCAAATCTCACTTTATCCAACCAACATCGAAAAAAAGGAGTCATAGAACCATTGTAACACCCATGGCCGTGGGCCGCCAGGTTTACTCACTGCCTGACAGCTGCAGCCATGGATCAGTGAGTGCTGGCCCACATCTCCTCCTCAGGAGACACCAGCGCTCACTTCCGCATAACTCTGCTGTGTCCCTTAGGGTGAGCGCGCACGCTCGTGCCCAGTCTTAAAGGGCCAGCGCGCACACCTGAATTAGATACCCAAATTAGGACATGAGCATCCTGGACTATAAGAAGGGACTTGCCCCCTTCCTGCATTGCCTGGGCGTTGTTGTCGTTTACCCATGTTTGTCTCTGCAAATGGTCTCTTAAGTGTTTCACAGTTCCCAGTGTTCCTGTTCCTGCTACCTGTATCCGGTGTCCCGTGCTATCCTGGTTCAAGTGCCCTTTAGAGTTGGAGTCATGTTGTGCTGTGTACTACGCCTTCCTGGTTACACCATGCTTGGTGTCTGCCTGCTGCCAAGGTCCCATCCGAGCCTGTCTTCGCTACTGTCAGAAGTTACCACAGGTACACATATCCGAATGATTGACCTTGACTTGTAGCCTGTTGGCCAGCTGCTATACCATCAAGGCGGTACGGCTCAGTGGGTCCACGCACCCAACGTGACAACCATGACTATTTTGACAAATACAATGTATGTTTTATTGAAATACATAATAAATATTACACATGATTAAAAAAGAATAAAAATAAGTGATGGATCTCCATACAACCAGAATGCACACAAGCATTGTTACAGCAATGAAATGGAGAGCTAATGTATAATGCACAAATGAAGTACAGATACCACTGGAAGAAATATGTACTGAAAAAAATAAATTTGTATAGCTACCAAGTTGAACATATGAAAATTATGTAGTTGGTCCCCCACAATGATGCATGTAACCAACCTCAATATGAATGCAACATAGTAGTATGCAGATGGATATAAATCTATGTGGGAAGCTGTGGCCAACTTGATAATGCAGCTAACGTGATAATGATAACATATATTTCTACCAAATGATGTTATGCAAAATGAACTGAAAGCTCACCTCGATAGAAGAAGTGACTAGTGTGTCTGGTCGCCTCGCCTCGACGCGCGTTTCTAATTTGTTTTCCTCAGGAGGCGTTTTCGTTTGGTCTTGTGATGCCAAAACAAAGGAAACTACACCCCATAGGGAATTCATCTATGGGTGTAGTGAGCATTTTGACCCCACAGGTGTTTCATAGATTCTATTAGAATTTGGATGTGAAAATAAAAATTTTTAAATGTTTCCAATAAGATGTCGTTGTAGCTAAAAAAAAATCTATTTCCACAAGGAATAAAGAAGAAAAATCCCCCCAACATTTGTAAAGCAACTTCTACAGAGTACGGAAATACCCCATATGTGGTCATAAACTGCTGTTTGGACACATGGTAAGACTTAGAAGGGAAGGCGCGCCATTTGGCTTTTGGAGTGCGGATTTTGCTGGATTGGTTTCTGGTCGCTATGTAGCATTTGAAAAGCCCTTGTGGAACCAAAACAGTGGAAATCCCCCAGAAGTGACTTCATTTTTGAAACTAGACCCCTCAAGGTATTCACCTAGGCAGGGGCGTAACTAGGAAAGACTGGGCCCCATAGCAAACTTTTGATTGGGCCCCCCCCTCCCCTGGGTGTCACACAACCCCCCCTTGTAGATAGTGCCTTTTTTACAGGCCCCCCTGTAGATAACGCCATACAGCCCCCCTGTAGATAGCGCCATACATCCCCTGTAGATAGCGCCATACAGCCCCCTCTGTAGATAGCGCCATACAGCCCCCCCTGTAGATAGCGCCATACAGCCCCCTCTGTAGATAGCGCCATACAGCCCCCTCTGTAGATAGCGCCATACTTCCCCCCTGTAGATAGCGCCATACAGCCCCCCTGTAGATAACGCCATACAGGCCCGCCTGTAGATAACGCCATACAGCCCCCCTGTAGATAACGCCATACAGCCCCCCTGTAGATAGTGCCATACAGCCCCCCTGTTGATAGCGCCATACAGCTCCCTCTGTAGATAGCGCCATACAGCCCTCTGTAGATAGCGCCATACAGCCCCCTCTGTAGATAGCGCCATAAAGTCCCCTCTGTAGATAACGCCATACAGTCCCCTCTGTAGTTAGCGCCATACAGCCCCCTTTGTAGATAACGCCATACAGCCCCCTCTGTAGATATCTACAGGGGGGACTGTATGGCGTTATCTACAGGGGGCGGCTGTATGGCGTTATCTACAGGGTGAGGGCTGTATGGCGTTCTCTACAGGGGGGGCTGTATGACGTTCTCTACAGTGGGGGCTGTATGGCGTTATCTACAAGGGGGACTCTATGGCGCTATCTACAGAGGGGGCTGTAGGGCGCTAACGCTATACAGCCCCCACTGTAGAGAACGCCATACAGCCCCTACTGTAGAGAACGCCATACAGCCCCCACTGTAGAGAACGCCATACAGCCCCCACTGTAGAGAACGCCATACAGCCCCCACTGTAGGTAACGCCATACAGCACCCCCCTGTAGGGAACGCCATACAGCCAGCCCCCTGTTCGGAACGCCATACAGCCTACAGTGTGTCCTACAAAAGACACGTATCCCCTATCCAGAGGATAGGGGATACATGTGTGATCGCTGGCAGCGATAGGGAGAACAGGGGACCGAAAGTCCCCCAAGTTCTCCATGACTAACCTTTGACTTCCGGCGTCTGCGCAGCTCAATAAAAATGAAAGGAGCGCTGCAGGGGCGTAGCTAAAGGCTCATGGGCCCGGGTGCAAGAATTCAGCTTGGGCCCCCCTACCACTCCCCAACACCACCATCATCAGCAGACCCCTGCGCGCGCCTATGCCCAGACGCCTTGCCCAACAGCCCCAATAGTATAATGCCCCCACACAGTATAATGCTCCCATAGCTGCCCCCACACAGTATAATGGCCCATAGCTGCCTCCACACAGTATAATGACCCATAGCTGCCTCCACACAGTATAATAGCCCATAGCTGCCTCCACACAGTATAATGGCCCATAGCTGCCTCCACACAGTATAATGGCCCATAGCTGCCTCCACACAGTATAATGGCCCATAGCTGCCTGCACACAGTATAATGGCCCATAGCTGCCTGCACACAGTATAATGGCCCATAGCTGCCTGCACACAGTATAATGGCCCATAGCTGTCCTGCACACAGTATAATGGCCCCCATAGCTGCCTGCACACAGTATAATGGCCCCCATAGCTGCCTGCACACAGTATGATGGCCCCCATAGCTGCCTGCACACAGTATAATGGCCCCCATAGCTGCCTGCACACAGTATAATGGCCCCCATAGCTGCCTCCGCACAGTATAATGGCCCATAGCTGCCTCCGCACAGTATAATGGCCCATAGCTGCCTGCGCACAGTATAATGGCCCCCATAGCTGCCTCCGCACAGTATAATGGCCCCCATAGCTGCGGCGTTCATGGCTCACGGGCACGGCACAGTGAATTCTGGAGCAAGGGGCCGTCAGCTCCTTGCTCCAGCATTGAATTAAATTGTATCTGTGTCCTGCACAGATTCAGTACTTGGAACATGAACATCGTTTAGTGGCTCGCGACCACCCCAGAGGTCTTCACACGACGCCCCAAGGGAGACGCGACCCACAATTTTAAACACAGAAAGCACGGCACGGCACGATACGATACAATACAATACAATACATTACACATACACATACACACACACACACACACACACACCTCCTCACCAAGTCTCGTTGTTTTCTGGTGATCGGCTCCAACTTGCGTCCAGGCTCGCTTGCTCCGTCCGCACTACGCTGCGTCCTCTTCCTGAATGCATGGAATGCCTCTCACGTGATGTCACATGGTACACTAAGTGTACCATGTGATCGTGATATCACGTGAGGGCCCTTCCTAGTGCGCTCACCGCAAGTAATTGTTTTTAAAAATCATCTGTTCTACTACATTTGGCAACGGGGGCCCGTGGGCCCCCCAGGCTTAGGGGCCCGGTCGCAACTGCGACCGCTGCGACCCCTATAGCTACGCCAGTGGAGCGCTGGTCACGCATGCGCACAAGCGCGACCGGCGCTCCATTCATTTCTACGGAGCTGCCGACACAGACCCTGGAAGTCCGAGGTTTGTGATGGAGAACTTCAGGGGACTTTCAGTCCCCCGTTCTCCCTATCAATGCCAGCGATCACACATGTATCCCTTATCCTGTGGATAGGGGATACATGTCTTTTGTTTAATGGCAGAGCAGGGAGATACCTCCCTGCTCTGCCGTAGTGTTATGTGTCGTCGCGCTGTAGCAGCCGTAGCGGCTGCTAGCGGAGTCTCCGGCCATGGTGGGGGCCCGTGCCGTGGGCGACACGGGCCCCCTCATGCCACGGGGCCCGTAGCAGCCGCTATGGCGGTAGTTACGCCACTGCACCTAGGTTTTAGTGAGCATGTTAACCCTGCATGTGTGTTCCACAAATTAGTGTACACTCGATGTTGCAGAGTGAAAATCGCAATTTTTCTATAGATATGGCAATATGTGGTGCCCAGCTTGTGCCACCATGAAAACACAGCTCTCTAATAGTACCATTCGAGATAGCGAGTGGGGAGGAGAAGTGTCCATTAACCTTAACCCGGGCCGAGAGGGAGGAGTAGACTCGAAATTCATTGCATCATGTGGGTGCCTAGTCCAATATACAGTAAGGTGGCCAGCATAAAGTCCCAGTTGACCCTGTCAAAGGCCTTCTCCGCATCCGTGGACAGAAAGAACGTGGGCAGAGCCGAGGCAGCAGCTTGATATATTAAATTAATAGCCCTTGTGGTATTATCACGCGCTTCCCTAAGAGGCATAAAATCCAACTGGTTGTTATGAAAAACCGTTTGTAAAAGAGGGGTCAGTTTATCCGCCAAAATTTTTGCAAACAACTTCAGGTCTACGTTTAGCAAGGATATGGGCGGTAATTTTGGCACAGGGAAGGATCCTTCCCCTCCTTGGTTATCAATGTAATGTAAGCCCGGAGTGTATCTTGGGGAAGGGAGCTCCCCTCAGTGAGTGAGTTGAATGCGTGTAGGAAGTGAGGGGAAAGCAGGTCAGAACAGGCCTTATAATATTGCAAAGAGAGACCATCAGGGCCCGGAGCCTTCCCCAATGGGGAGTCCTTCAATGCCCAACTCGTCTGGGCAAATAGGAGCCTCCAGAGCGGCAAGTGCCTCCTGTGGGATGCTTTTCATTTCAGAGGTCTGGAGGTAGGACTCAAGGGTTCTACCCAGTTTATAACTGAATTCATAAAAGTGCCGTCTGCATTTAGCTAAGGAAGCCCTAGCCTTGAAAAGGCAGAGCGATCGAACCTGTTCTCTCAGCTCCCCCAGCTTCGCCCCGACATCCCGGTCCAGGGAGGCCTTGTGGGACTGCTCCAACAAATATATTTGGGACTGCGAATGAAGAAACCACGAACCACACACTTATGTGCCTCCCAAAAGCTAAGGGGGTCAACGTCCGGGGAGACATTGGTGGCAAAATAATCCTGTAGGTCCCTGTGTATATCTGTTAATACCGTCGGATTCTGTAGAAGCGATTCGTTCAAATGCCACTGCCAGGAACGAGGGTGGACCGTTGGGAGGGAGAGATTGTTATAAGAGCGTGATCAGAGAAGGTAATATCATCTATGGAAGCTGACGCGAGGCATGAAAGGTGTGTATGGCGTAGAAAGAAATAATCTATTCTGGAGTATGAGTTATGTGGAGCCGAAAAGAATGTGTTTGTCTTTAGTCGATGGGTGCAGGAGACGCCACGCATCGATTAATTGATGTTCATGGAACAAGCGACGAATACGACGATGGGCAGACCTAGATAAGGCTGAGTGCCCTCATGAGGAGTCTAAGGTGGGATCTAGGGGCACATTCAAGTCACTTACCAATATTAGAGTACCTTCCAGAAAGTCATCCAACACCGTCAGGACCCTCTCTAGAAGGGCAACCTGACCAGAGTTAGTGACATAATACGAGGCCAGTGTGAACAGTGTGTTGGCCAGCCTACCTTTCACGAAGAGATACCTTCCCGCTCCATCAGTGCGAGTCTCCACATGTTCCCAAGGAAGAGAGCGAGAAATCAGGATGGAGACCACCTTTGTCTTAGAGTCTGGGGACATGCTATGATACCCATCCGTGTAATGTGAGTCCGTGAGTTTCGGCATACAATCAGCCCGAAAGTGGGTCTGCAGAAGGAAGGCCACCTGTGCTTTTTTTCTTCAAGAGGAGACGGAGAATGGAGGACTTCTTCTCAGGGATGTTCAGACCTTGTGCATTCAGGGAAACAATATTAATGTTAGACATGGTGGGGGAGGAAGAAGAAGACAGGGAGGTGAAGGGAAGGAAGCAAAGAATAAAAAAAGTCCCCTTAGAAGAGGTAGAGAGACCAGAACAATGTAACAAGACAGCACCACTAGAAGCGGAGTACAAAACCCCTCAACAACTCGTCGTGTGCTATGTCTCCCTAAGAGGGAAAATACCCTCAGACCGAGACACAGCAACACGGGACTCTAATGGGGAACGAAGAATGACAGCAATGCAAAAAGACAAAATTATATAAGAACTGCAAATATACAAGTATGTTGAAAAGAAACTCAAGTGCAGTCTGGACCCAACCGGCTAAATAAGGTGTGGACATCCCGACCCACCTATAAAGAACCACCTACCACTGTAATTCAGAAGGGGGGGCTCCCAACTGCCTTCGACAGCACGTGTGGTGCCATCAACATGAACGGTACAGTCAGTGACAGGGGCACAACAGTCTGAGGGAGTATAAAGCAAGCGGCAATGCTAAGAACTATGTCGGGAATCTGAAATGAAAGATATCCGGGACCCATACCCCCCGTAGCCATCCTATCCTCCCCACTCCATCCCACAACACGTACCCAGCTGGGCTAGGGAGACACAGAAGCAAGTAACGGGCATCAAGGGAGACTTCTGCGGAGACAGCCATACCCCTGAAAGGAGAGACATGTAAAAAATGAACAGCAAGAAGAGCCCCCGTGCCATTGTACCATGTGGCATACCCTGTCCTAAAATCAACACGAAAACTGACGGGGTCACCCTCTGAACTACACTGCAAAGGTGGAAATAAGCACATTAAATACTGACCAAAGCCCACAATGTGAGGACTAGGCCATGCAGTTAACATGTAATAGATCAGTCTCTGCGCAGGGGACGCCTCACTGGTGTCCGCATCTCGGCTGGGCCATCTCTGGGGCGAGGCGGGATCGGGTGTGCTGGATTCGGAAAGGGACCACCCCTAGGATAGCGCGATGTTGGGGACTCAGTCCAATCAGGCAACAGAACTGCAGGGATCTCCAGGAACCGAAATGGCTTCTCCAAGTCATCCTGAGATCTAACAGCAAACGAATGTCCCTGTTTTCTGAGTATGATGTGGAAGGGATGGCCCCACCTGTACGTAGCCCCTGCTGATTTAGTAGCCTCCAGTAAAGGACGTAAAGCTCTACACATGTAGAGAGTCAATCTTGAAACAGCAGGCAGAATGGTAACCTCTGAACCATTATAGGGTATGACCGCTTTCTCCCATGCTCTTTGTGCAATGTCCTCCTTCTATTTGTAGAAATGAACTCTGCATATTACATCCCATGGAAGGTTGGTGTCTCTGGCCCTTGGGCCCACCAATCTATGCACTATGGTCTATCCAGGAGCTTGTTGAAGATATTAGTCACTGCGTCATGCAGCATTCTGGAGGAACTGATTCCGATAGGCCTCTTAATTTCAAATTGTTTCATCTCCCCCTATTTACAACATCATCCAGGTGTAAGGAAAAGTCCCGCATTAGGGTAGATTGAGTGTCCAGAGTCTGAGAAAGGACCGAGATGTCCATAGAATGAACAGATTTATGGCGTTCCAATGTCGCCACACGTGCGGTAAGTGAACGTACCTCCTGGGTAACCGCATGAATGGCCTTGTCATGCTTTTCCTCCAGGCGGGAGAGACGTAGGTCCAGGTCAGAATTTGTGGGCAAGGCCCAGAGCTCTGTCAAGGTCCGTTCTATAGAAGGTGGAGGGCCCGGAGAAAAGAATGACTGTTGGTCCCCTTCAACCACAGAGGGGGTGGGTGGCACCCTTAGAATAGCAGGTGTCCCCTGGCTAAGCTGCGATAGTTCCTCTGGGGGAGACAGCTGCAAGGTTAGCGTCTTGCCGGGACTCACACTGGGGCAGGAGAGGAGGATAGCCGTCCCAGGCACATTATCAAGGACCAGACATACCTCTGGGGTCGCCATGTCAGGAGGGCGCACAGGGGAGCCACTGCTGGCACTTGCCGTCCGAGATGAGCAGGGAGTCGGCGGGAGCACACTTGCTGGCGGTGTCTGAGTGCAGCCTAGAGGCGGAATGGAGGAGCGCTGCGGGGATGTCCCGTCCTGTCGGGAGCGAAGAAACTTGCCGATGGAAGAAGTGCAGGGACGGCTCCTACGATTCCTCCCCTTCGTCATAACTCACAGAAGCCAGGTAAGTGAGCCCTATGGGTCGATTCTCTGTAAGCCGGGTCCGGAGCCTCGAGAGTATGCGTCCTCCCACCGCCATGCCAAAGCCACGCTCCTACACTTTTTTTTAGTCCCACTAGGGGACTTGAAGGTCCAACTGTTTGATTGATGTTCTAATACATTGCACTACCTATGTAGTGCAATGTATTAGAACTGTCAGTTGTTCACTGACAGCAGGCCGATCAGGCTCCGCCTCCGGTCGGGGCCTAATCTATACATGTATACACACACACATATATACACACACAAATAATATATAAATATATATATATATATATATATATATATATATATATATATATACACACACACACACACACACACACACACACTTCATTTATCACTTACCTTTCTCAGGTTTTCTTCCCTGCTGTCTCCGGAGTCTTGAAACTGCAGTGATTGCTAGGACCTTTGATCACGTGATAGTCACGTGATGTTCTTTCTAAAGGTCCTGAAATCACTGTAACATGTAGACAGTGGATGGGGGCTCCTGCATAAGTCTGTGTATGTGGGGAGTTCTTTATATCACGGTTCAGTGCCCACATACACAGATGTATGCAGCACTGTACACTGTTTACTCACCTCCCAACGCCCGCAGCCATGGATCCATGAGCGCTGGTCCCCATCTCCTTCCTAGGAGACGCCAGCGCTCACTTCCGCTCCGTTCTGCTGTGTCCCGTAGCGCACAAAGGAAATCGTCATCATCATCAACTGCCATGATTTCCTGGTCTATAAAAGGCCCCAGGCCTTCTGATCCTTGCCTGAGCATTTTTAGTCTATCCCAGTCTGTCTTGCAAATGGTCCCTTAGTGTTTCCCCATTCCAGTTGTTACCCGTTCCTGTATCCCGTATTGTTCTTGTTCCTGTGCCTACCGGTGTTGGAGTCGTGTCCACTGCACCTGCTGTCGTTTGCCACATCCAGTGTCATTTACCACGTCCAGTGTCGTTTGCCACGTCCAGTGACGTTTGCCAGGTCCAGTGTCGTTTGCTACATGCAGTGTCTTCTGCCACGTCCGGTGTCTTCTGCCACGTCCAGTGCCTTCTGCCACGTCCAGTGTCTTCTGCCACATCGGATACTGCCCGCCATGTCTGGCGCTACCTGCCGCACCGGCCTCCATCCATGCTGAAGCCATAGCCAATGTCTGGACTAGTTCAGGTACCCAAGCGTTGCTATCTGCTATTGACTTTCGTGTAGACTGTGACCTGGTCAGCTGCTTCCCCGCTACGGCGGAGCGGCCTAGTGCGTCCACATAACCTGTGATCGTGACATACAGGACAGCGACCCCTGAGCAGTAGACTCCTGTCAAACTTAAAAGTCCTGCTGTTGTGATTCAGGTTTTTACATGCAGCGGACGTTGCGGGCCACATAAAATGAGGTGGCAGGCCGGATGCGGCCCGAGGGCCTTATGTTTGAGTTTGTGTGCTCTAAACAAACTCGTAATCCACAGCGCCCTAAATGGTAAAAATGATCCCTTAATGCCCCCTGTAGATAGTGCCACAGTGCCAATATAGATAGCACCACAGCCTCCCCTGTAGATAGCGCCACACACAGCCCCCTGCAGATAGTGCCACACAAAGACCCCTGTAGATAGTGCCACACACAAAGCCCCCTGTAGGTAGCGCCACACACAGTCCCCCTTGTAGATGGTGCCACACAGTCCCCTCTTGTAGATGGTGCCACACAGACCCTCCTGTAGATAGTGCCACACAGCCGAGTTCTCTTCTCTAAAGGACCCTGCACACAAGGTCCTGACGCCAGCCAGCGTCAGGATCTTTTATGTGTGGTCACACTCAATGTTCTGACGCTGGTTAGCATCAGGACCTTGTGTTTCAGGCCTTGGAGGTCCTGATGTGGCAGTGTAGCCTGTGGGCTCTGATCACAACTGCGACACCGATAGTTACGCCACTGCTAATAATAATGAAAAAGTAGATGAGGATTAAAATTATATTCCTTTTACTATAGAATTAACAGAAAGAACTATTCTGTGTAGATAAAAGGAATAATTATGGCAAGTCAGAGATAACATGACTTATGCCCTGCATTGGAAACAGACTATATTGCAGAAGAAAACCACCTAAAACTTTACCATTTACAATTTTGAGTGCAGGACAAACTTTTAAAATAAAAAAGTTGACTGTGTTGGTTCCATCTGCTATTGTTTTTGAAGAGTATAACAATTTTTTGTTTTGCTGACATCATTTCTGTGTGTTTGATACAAGCACAATGCTTGTCACCTCAGTAGATCTTACATTCCAGAGAACAAGAATGACATGCCTTCACCCCAATAACTTGTAAATAACCATTTGTATTAGGGTATGTTCTGCAGCATATTACAGTAGCAACAAAGTGGATAAGATTTGAACAAATCTCACCCATACGCTGCAGAAAAAAATCTGCTGAGAAAACGTTCATAAATCTGCATTAGGGCTAGGCGATTTTGACAAAAATAAAATCTAGATTTTTTTTTTCAACCCTATTGACGATTTTCTATTTGAATCTCGATTTTCTTATTTTTGTTAAATAAAATACCAATACATGGTATACATGGTGCATTACTATGCAATGTACAGTATATATGGTGCGGTGTATGTATGAGCAGCCTGAGGACAGTGAAACCTGAGGTAAAATACACATATAAATGTAAGGCCACACGGTGCGGCCACATTGCATTTATGTTGCGTTTTTAAACCGCAGCAAGTAATTTTTCAATAGAAGTCAATGGAAGTCAATGGTGACATTTTTGTTATGGACAAACTGCTGCTATTATATTACAATGTATTTTTTGTACGGTTGACCGCATCTTCATAATGTCCGACCACATGCGTTTAATGACCGCACTACCAATGTTGTTGCTGAACTGCTTGTGTTTTTGATAACAGTTCTGCAATGCAATGAACTACACTGCATTCCAAATTATTATGCAAATATTATTTTTCGCTGATTTTCCTAAATAGTAGATGCAAATGACAATCATTATAATCTTCAAGCCATCAACCGTTGGAGTATAATGCTAAATTTTATTGCACAAATCTCCTAATGGTAACAGATTTTTTTTAGAAGTAAAAAACTCAAAATGCAGTGTTTCAAATTATTATGCACAACAGAGATCAAAACATTTTAAAGGTTGTAAAGAGAAATAAAATGGTAATTTGTTGAATTTGCAGCATCAGGAGGTCATATTTACAGAAATCAAAAGCTCTTTCAATAAAAAAAAAACTTAGCAGGCCAAGTTACATGTTAACATAGGACCCCTTCTTTGATATCACGTTCACAATTCTTGCATCCATTGAATTTGTGAGTATTTGGAAAGTTTCTGCTTGAATATCTTTGCAGGATGTCAGAATAACCTCCCAGAGCTTCTGTTTTGATGTGAACTGCCTCCCACCTTCAGAGATATTTTGCTTGAGGATGCTCCAAAGGTTCTCAATAGGGTTGAGGTCAGAGGAACATGGGGGCCACACCATGAGTTTCACTCCTTTTATGCCCATAGCAGCCAATGACACAGAGGTATTCTTTGCAGCATGAGATGGTGCATTGTCATGCATGAAGATAATTTTGCTACGGAAGGCACGGTTCTTCTTTTTGTACCACGGAAGAAAGTGGTCAGTCCTAAACTCTACATACTTTGCAGAGGTCATTTTCACACCAGCAGGGACCCTAAAAGGGCCTACCAGCTCTCTCCCCATGATTCCAGCCCAAAACATGACTCCGCCACCTCCTTGCTGACGTTGCAGCCTTGTTGGGACATGGTGGCCATTCACCAACCATCCACTACTCCATTCATCTGGACCATCCAGGGTTGCGCGGCACTCATCAGTAAACAACACGGTTTGAAAATTAGTCTTCATGTATTTCTGAGCCCACTGCAACCGTTTCTGCTTGTGAGCATTGTTTAGGGGTGGCCGAATAATAGCTTTATGCACACTTGCAAACCTCCGGAGGATCCTACACCTTGAGGTTTGCGGGACTCCAGAGGCACCAGCGGCTTCAAATACCTGTTTCTGCTTTGCAATGGCATTTTAGCAGCTGCTCTCCTAATCCTACTAATTTGTCTGGCAGAAACCTTCCTCATTATGCCTTTATCTGATCGAACCCGTCTGTGCTCTGAATCAGCCACAAATCTTTTCACAGTACGATGATCACGCTTAAGTTTTCTTGAAATATCAAATGTTTTTCTCACGAAGCGGGTTAGTGGACCCACTTGGCCGTACCGCCGTAGCGGGAAGACAGCTGGCCAAACAACAGGAAACCCCAGCAATACAATGTCCCGCACAAGGGTACCTGGATAGTCTGGACCGTGGCCGCAGCTCTGGCGCTGATGGAGATGGGTGCAGCAGGTAACACCAAACGTGGCATCAGAAGACCCAGAAGAACGGAGCGGAAGTGAGTGCTGGCGTCTCCTAGGAAGGAGATGGAGACCAGCGCTCACGGATCCATGGCGGGCGTCAGGAGGTGAGTAAACCCGACGGCCATGGACGCTACAGTATCCCCCCTCTTACGCCCCCTCTTCTTGGGGCCAGAGCGAGAGAGGAACTTTTTAATAAGAGCAGGAGCACTGAGGTTCTCTTCTGGCTCCCAGGACCTCTCCTCAGGACCAAACCCTTTCCAGTCCACCAAATAGAAAGTCCTTCCTCCTACCCTTTTGCAGTCCAGGATCTCCTTTACTTCGAATACATCAGAAGGACCGCTGGGAGCAACTGTGGAACTAGAGGTCTTGCTGTAGCGGTTCAGGACCACCGGTTTCCGGAGGGACTCATGGAAGGAGTTGGGGATTCTGAGGGTAGGAGGCAGCCGCAGCTTATAGGAGACAGGGTTGATTTGTTGCAGAATCTCGAAAGGACCAAGGAACCTGGGAGCAAACTTGTATGAAGGCACCTTCAAGCGAATGTTCAGAGAGGACAGCCAGACTTTAGTCCCCGGAAGATACTGAGGCAGCTCTCTTCTCCTAGTATCTGCCCTTCGCTTCATGCGATCTACCAGCAAAATAGAGGACCGGGTCTGTTGCCAGATTTGCAGGAAGTCCCCATATGCAGAGTCATCCGCGGGTACCTGAGATGTAGTCGACACTGGGAGAGGGACTCTAGGATGTTGACCGTATACAATTTGAAAAGGAGTGGAGGTGGTGGACTCACTTGTGTGGTTGTTTTATGAGAACTCGGCCCATGGAAGAAATGGGACCCAGTTATCGTGCTGTGAAGAGATGAAGTGGCGGAGATAATTCTCCATGATCTGGTTGATCCTTTCAACTTGCCCATTGGACTGGGGGTGATAGGCTGAGGAAAAGTCCAAACTCACATCCAGGAGTTTACAGAGGGCTCTCCAGAACTTTGAGGTAAAGTGAACACCCCGATCTGACACGATGTGAAGAGGCAAGCCATGCAAGCGAAGGATGTGTAGAATGAAGAGACTCGCCAGACGAGGAGCAGAAGGTAGGCCGGTCAGTGGGATAAAATGTGCCGTTTAGAGAACCGGTCCACTACACCCAGACAGTGTTGCATCCTGCTGAGGGGGGAAGGTCTGTGACAAAGTCCATCGCAATGTGCTGCCAGGGGGCATTGGGTACAGGCAGAGGTTGAAGCAGGCCGGCAGGCTTGGAGTGAGTAACTTTGTTAGAAGCACACACCGTGCAAGAAGAGACAAAGTCCAGAACATCTTTAGGTAGCGTGGGCCACCAAAAGTGACGAGCAATCAGGTCTCGGGTTTTACGGACACCAGCTTGCCCAGCCAGTTTAGAACTGTGTCCCCAGAGGAGAATTCTTCTCCTGTCTGCCAACCGAACAAAAGTCCTCCCCGGTGGGATGTCTCTAACCTGCAGAGGATTAGCAGTGACAATGTGGGACGGGTCTATGATAGTCTGAAGGGACTCCACCGTGTCTTCCGTCTCGAACGATCTGGACAGGGCATCGGCCCTCACATTCTTGTCCGCGGGACGGTAGTGGAGCACAAACTGGAAACAGGTGAAGAACAGCGACCACCTGGCTTGACGGGGATTCAGTCGTTGTGCAGACTGAAGGTAGGTAAGGTTTTTGTGGTCGGTGAAGATCAGGATAGGGTGAGCAGCGTCCTCTAGAAGATGTCTCCACTCCTCCAGAGCCAAATTGATGGCCAGTAGCTCCCGATCTCCAATTGAGTAATTGCGCTCAGCAGGAGAAAAGAGTCTTGAGTAGTAGCCACATACTACTGCCTTTCCTTTGGAGCTCCTCTGGAACAGAAGTGCACCTGCACCAACAGAGGAAGCGTCCACTTCCAATGAGAACTGCCGAGATACGTCAGGATGATGGAGGATCGAGGCTGAAGTGAAGGCTTTCTTGAGGCTAATAAATGCGGACTCTGCCTCTGGAGTCCACACCTTGGCGTTCACACCCTTCTTGGTAAGGGTAGAGATGGGAGCCGTCAGAGAAGAGAAGTTAGGAATAAACTGCCGGTAGAAATTGGCGAATCCCAGGAACCGCTGTATGGCCCTTAAGCCTTGAGGACGTGGCCACTCCAGGACAGCTTTCACTTTCTCAGGATCCATCTTGAGGCCTTGATCCGAGATAACGTAGCCCAGGAAGGGCAGAGAACTCTTCTGAAAGACGCACTTCTCCAACTTGGCGTATAAATGATTCTCCCTTAATCGCAGTAGAACCTGACGGACATGCCCCCGATGAGTCGTCGGATCTGGGGAGAAAATCAAAATATCATCGAGATAAACAACAAAACAGACATAGAGGAGATCTCGGAAGATATCATTAACGAACTCCTGAAACACGTCGGGAGCATTACACTGTCCGAAGGGCATCACTAGGTATTCGTAGTGCCCGGGGTTAAATGCCGTCTTCCATTCATCACCCCGGCGAATCCGGACTAGATTATAAGCCCCCCGCAGGTCTAACTTAGAAAAATTTTTGACTCCTCGTATGCGATCAAACAGCTCAGAAATAAGTGGCAACGGGTATTTGTTCTTGACTGTGATCTGGTTGAGACCCCGGTAGTCAATGCAGGGTCGAAGGGATCCGTCGTATGAAACCCCTCTCCAGATTCTCCTTGATATAGGCCGACATGGATAGAGACTCAGGCAAAGAGAGAGGATATACTCAACCACGAGGAGAGAGGCATTAGGAACCAGTTCAATGGGGCAGTCATAAGTCCGATGTGGAGGCAGCGTCTCAGCCTCCCTTTTGCTGAAAACATCTGCATACTGAGCAAACTGGGGAGGCAGTCCCGCCAATGACTGAGGCAGAGGAGGCTGGACAGGATGGATCTGCAACAGACAACGACCATGGCACTTGGAGCCCCATTGGAGAACCTCTCCAGAATTCCAGTCCAGGACTGGGGCATGTAGTCGAAGCCAAGACAGGCCCAGCAGGACAGGATTGATGGCCTTGGGCAAAACAAGGAAAGAAATTACTTAAAAATGCAGGACTCCAACCTGGAGCTTCAACGGCTTGGTCTTAGAAACGATGGGATCAGGCAGAGGCAGTCCATTAACTGAGGCAACAGCCAAAGACGTCTCTAGGGGAACTGTGGGCAGCTGAAGATGATCCACTAGCTTTTTCTGGATGAAGTTTTTAGCAGAACCAGAGTCATGATAGGCAGAAACCCGATGCGTCCTGTCGCCAGACACCAGGGTCACAGGAATAGTCAGCTTGGAACTGAATGCTTTATTAGGTAACGTTCCATCTAGAGTTGTCTCTCCAATCAGTCCTAGGCAATGGGGTCTCTCTGGCCTCTGGGGCCACAAACGCACAATATGGCTTCTGCGGCCGCAATACAAACTAAAGTCCAGAAGTGCGTCTGCGTTGTTTCTCCTGGGTAGACAATTTGACATAGTTACTCTGCATCGGATCCTCTGGTGGGATGACTGAGGGGGATTGCTGGAAAGTAGAATCCAGCCTAGGAAGTTCTCTCTCCCGGAGAACCTCTTGGGAACGCTCCCGGATCCTCATGTCAACCTGGGTGGCGAGTAGGATAAGATCGTCCAGGATAGATGGCAGATCGCGAGTAGCCAGCTCGTCCTTGATTCTTGAAGACAGTCCCTGCCAGAATGTGGCCACCAAAGCCTCGTTGTTCCAGGTCAATTCAGCAGCCAGGATACGGAACTGAAGGGCATACTCGCCAACGGAGAGGTCTCCCTGGTGTAGGGTCAGAAGGGATGCAGCAGCCGAAGAAACTCTCCCAGGTTCCTCAAAGATTGAGCGGAAGGTCTGTAAGAAGCACTGCAAGTCACGGGTCTCTGGTCCCTGATGTTCCCACAGAGGATTAGCCCATGCCAGGGCTTTGCCAGTAAGGAGAGAGATGATGAAGGCGATTCTGACGTCATCTGAAGAGAAGGAACTGGCATGTAGTCTGAAGTGGATCAGGCACTGATTTAAAAATCCCCTGCAGGTCCTCGGGTCTCCATCATAGCGTGGAGGTAGCGGCAAGAAAGACAGGGGATTGGTACCGGTACAGGCAGGAAGTGTAGCAGGAGGAACAGCAGGAATGGGTGCGGTGACGACTGTGGTTGGAGCAAGCAGCCGATGGGCAATTGCGTTCAACGACAGGAGGAGTTGGTCTTGTCGCGACTGGAGATCCTCCATCTCGGCCAGCATGGCTTGTGTCGTCAAAGTCTCAGGTCGACCAGCGGGGTCCATGGCCTGAGCGTACTGTCACGAATCGGGTTAGTGGACACACTTGGCCGTACCGCCGTAGCGGGGAGGCAGCTGGCCAAACAGGAAACCCCAGCAATACAATGTCCCGCACAAGGGTACCTGGATAGTCTGGACCGTGGCCGCAGCTCTGGCGCTGATGGAGATGGGTGCAGCAGGTAACGCCAAACGTGGCAGATGGCACAGGTTGCGCCAGACGTGGCGGATTCCTCCGGACGTGGCAGATGACACAGAACGTGGCTGTAAAGGATCTGCCAGACACAGCTTCTGTATCGACGCCCGTGGGTAATAAGTCTGCACCTGCTCCTATGTCTGTGAGACTGACTCCATCTTCCACCACTCAGGATGGCAGGCTTAGGAGTGGGAGAGCCTATCACAGCCTGGCCAGACGGAGCTAGCTCCCGCCCACTGTCTATTTACACCTGCCTTTCCTGTTCCTCCTTTGCCTGTGATTCTGCTCTGCTTGTTTCCTGGCTCTGCTGTTGCTGCTTGAACTACTGATCCTCTGCTTGTTATTGACCTTGGCTTACTGACCACTCTCCTGCTCAGTGTTTTGTACCTCGTGCACTCCTGGTTTGACTCGGCTCGGTCACTACTCTCGTTGCTCACGGTGTCTCCGTGGGCAGCTGCCCCGTTTCCCTAGCTTCTGTGTACCCTTGTCTGTTTGTCTGTCGTGCACTTACTGAGCGTAGGGACCATCGCCCAGTTGTACCCCGTCGCCTAGGACGGGTCGTTGTAAGTAGGCAGGGACTGAGTGGCGGGTAGATTAGGGCACACCTGTCTGTCTCCCCACCCCATCATTACAGAGGCGGATTCCTCCGGACGTGGCAGATGACACAGGACGTGGCGGATTCCTCCGAACATGGCAGATGACACAGGACGTGGCACGACTAGATACTAAAGGCACAGCACAGGAAATAGGAACAGGGAACAAGGCACGGGTATCAACTGGAACGGGAAACACTAAGGGACCATTTGCAAGACAGACTGGGAAAACTAACCATGCTCAGGCAAGGATCAGAAGGGCTGGGGCCTTCTTATAGACCAGGAAATCGTGGCAGTTGATGACGATTTCCCCTTTTAAGGCCGGGCACGAGCGTGCGCGCGCACCCTACGGAACCCAGCAGAACGAAGCGGAAGTGAGCGCTGGCGTCTCCTAGGAAGGAGATGGGGACCAGCGCTCACGGATCCATGGCTGCGGGCGTCGGGAGGTGAGTAAACCCGACGGCCCGCGGCCATGGCCGCTACAGTTTTCATATCTTGTCCAAGGTATTGCACTATTTCACGCTTTTCGGCAGCAGAGAGATCCTTTTTCTTTCCCATATTGCTTGAAACCTGGGGCCTGCTTAATAATGTGGAACATCCTTCTTAAGTAGTTTTTCTTTGATTGGGCACACCTGGCAAACTAATTATCACAGGTGTCTGAGATTGATTACAATAATCCAAAGAGCCCTAAGGCTGGATTCACATGAGCACATTACGTCCGTAATGGACGGAACGTATTTCGGCCGCAAGTCCCGGACCGAACACAGTGCGGGAGCCGGGCTTCTAGCATCATAGTTATGTACGACGCTAGGAGTCCCTGCCTCGCTGCTGGACAACTGTCCCGTACTGTAATCATGTTTTCAGTACGGGACAGTTGTCCTGCAGTGAGGCAGGGACTCCTAGCGTTGTACATAATTATGATACTAGGAGCCCGACTCCCTGCACCGTGTTCGGTACGGGACTTGCGGCCGAAATACGTTCCGTCCTTTACGGATGTAATGTGCTCGTGTGAATCCAGCTTTAGACACAATACCATCCATGAGTTTAATTGAAAAACTAATAATTAAATGTTTATGACACTTAAATCCAATGTGCATAATAATTTGGAACACGTTGTATATACAGGAAGCATCTAACAAACTTCAACACGGGTGAAATCTATGTCCATAAATTATTTCCTTTAAAAATGCAACAGAACTGCAGCATTAGGGTATGTTCACATCCAAACTCAAAAACGTCTGAAAATACGGAGCTGTTTTCAAGGGAAAACAGCTCCAGATTTTCAGAAGTTTTTTAAGCCGCTCGCAATTTTCGCTGCGTTTTTCGCAGCGTTTTTTACGGCCATTTTTGGAGCTGTTTTCAATAGAGTCTATGAAAAACGGCTCCAAAAATGTCCCAAGAAGTGACCTGCACTTCTTTTTTGCGGCCGTTTTTTTACGCAACCGATTTTGAAAACGGCCGCGTAAAAAAACAGCCCATCGGAACAGTACGCCGTTTTTACCATTGAAATCAATGGGCAGATGTTTGGAGGCGTTCTGCTGCCGATTTTTCGGCCATTTTTCGTCCATTTACAGCCGAAAAACGGCCGAAATACAGCCGAAAATAGCCCGTGTGAACATACCCTTACAGAGACAAAAAACACATGCAGTTGACCGCATACGGTTTTCAAACGCAACAAAACTGCAATAAAACCGCGTCAACTACGCACCGTGTGGCCTTACCCTAAGTCGTATATAGTGCCACAGAGCCCCTCCTGTAAAGAGTGCCACAGCGCTCCCTGTAGATGGTTCCCTTTGCCTCACCAGGGCTGCCAATTGTATCCGCGTCCATTTGGGGTCTCCAGATTCTGTATTGTCAGAGAATCGATTCAACGATTCTGTGAAAAAAGAATTGTGAGGTGCCCACATGGCGAATTAATCAAATTAATTTGATTAATCGCACAGCCCTAATCCGCAGCATGTGAATTTATTCTTTGGAATCGCTGCACTTGCGGGTTTTCCCCATTTAATTCAATGTGGAGGTAAAGCCCACAACAAATAGCAAATGCTGAAATTTTTGTGGTGAAAAAGCTGCGATTCACAAGGGTTTCATCCCTTGTGGCTGCTGCAGCAATCACAGTCACATGGGCTATAGCGTCATCTCAGGAGGCCGAGCTGCACGGAGAACAGAGGAATGCGTCACTATGGCAAAAGCCGGGGGTACGTTTTGGCTTTTTTCTAGCACTGTTTTCCACTGTGGAGATTCCGCACGAAAATCTGCACCACATTTTGGTGCAGTTTTTCAGCCGGAATTGCCTGCGTACTTTTACTTTATTCAAGGAAGATTTTGTTGCAAAAATTTCTGCAACTGAAATCACTTCTATTCATCTAAATGCGGTTGTTTCTGCAGAAAGCAAAGCACATGGATTTCTGCAAGTTCCATTCAGATGAATCAAACTGATTTTCAGTTGCAGAAATTTCAACGCAACAAAATCTGCTGTGTGACTGCATCGTAAGGCTATGTTCATGCATCGCATTTCAGCTTTGGTGCAGATTTTTCAGCAAAAGTCAGAAGTCGTTTCAAAAGAAATGGGAAATATAAAGGAAGACCTAAGGTCAGGATCACACACACACAATTTTGATGCAATTTTTGGCCAAATTCAGAAGTGGACACGAAACAAAGGAGATGCATCAGTCTTTTCTTTATACCTTTCCTTACTTTCGGATCCACTTCTGGCTTTGGTTAAAAAACGGAGGCAAAAACTGAATTAGGGCTTATTCACATGAACGTGATATACGTCCGTGCTACACGCGTGATTTTTCACGCACGTCGTACGGACCTATGTTAATGAATGGGGCCGTTCAGACTGTCAGTGAATTTCACGCAGCGTTTGTGTGCTGCGTGAAACTCCCAACATGTTATATATTTGGCGGAGTTTCGCGCTGCACGCACCCATTAAAGTCAATGGGTGCGTGCAAATCGCGCTCGGCACACGGAAGCACTCCCGGGTGCCGCGCGTGATTCGCGCAACAGTAGTAAAATTAATGAATGAAAACAGAAAAGCACCACGTGCTTTTCTGTTTACAAACATAAAAACAAAGTGTCATAATGAAAATCAAGCAATCACGCAGCCGCGCACCATATGCTGATGACACACGGACCTTTTGCGCGCAAAACTAACACGCTCGTGTGAATCCGGCCTTAAAATTGCGTGTGTGATCCTGACCTTATACTGCTCCTTCCTCCTGGATCCACTTCTGGCTTTGGCTCAAAAATCTGCATTAAGATCCGCACTAAAATCTGCAACAAATCGTGATGTGTGAACATACCCTTAGGCCACATGCACACAATGCATATTACATGCGAATTTGCTGTGCAGATTTTCCTGCCGCAAATCCGCAGCATAATACAGAACCAGCAAAGTAAATGGCATTTCAAGTAATCTCATCTACGTGTTGCTGAATATTCTCCGCACATAAATTGATCAGATTTTAAAATCTGCAGCATGTCAATTTATCTTGCGTTTCTGTCCCAGAATTGTATCTGACAAGTGTATAAAAAAAAAATGGACCAAAATCTGCAGCATAAAATCTTCACCTGTTTCTGCATCAAAATGAAATATTAAGGCTGGGTTCACACGAGCGTGTGCTTTTTGCGCACGCAAAAAACGTGGCGTTTTTCCTGCGCAAAAGGCACTTAACAGCTCCGTGTGGCCTTAGCATATGATGCGCGGCTGCGTGCTTTTCGTGCAGCCACCATCATTATGACACTCCGTTTGGATGTTTGTAAACAGAAAAGCACGTGGTGCTTTTGTTTTCGTTCATCCTTTTCACAGCTGTTGCGCAAATCACGCTGGTCGCACGGAAGTGCTTCCGTGTGACATGCGTGGTTTTCACGCACCCATTGACTTCAATGGGTGCGTGATGCGCAAAAAACGCCCAAAGAACGGACATGTCGTGACTTTTTTTCAGCGGACTCACGCCGTTTTTCGCGCATCACGCACCCATTGAAGTCAATGGGTGCATGAAAATCACGCGCAGCACACGGAAGCACTTCCGTGTGTCGCGCGTGATTCGCGCAAAAGTAGATCAAGAAATGAAGGAAAAAATAAAATCACTTCCTTAATTTATTTTTCTAAACATCAAAACCGCGTGTCATAAGGATGGCATATACGTGCAAACACTTATGGCACACGGAACTGCAACGCGCAAAAAATGCAGCATTTTTGGCGCGCGCAAAATGCACACGTTCGTGTGAATAAGGCCATAAAATCAGTTCCATTCATCTGAGTGGGATTGTTTCTGCAGCAGGTGCATGGATTTCTGCAAGTTCTGTTAAAATTAATGGAACTGATTTTAGGTCACAGAATATTTCTGCAACATAATCTGCCGCATGTAACTGTATCCTAATAAAAGAAAACCTTCACTAAAACCAGAGAGAAATGTGTTTTACTGCCTTTTACACCAATCCCACCCCATACCTCCCAAATTACAAGTCTCGTAAAGAGGGGCAAGTTTTTGCGGCAAAGTTAATATTTTTTTCCTTTTAAGCCACGCGTCAAACTCTGCCCATACACATCCCATTCAGTCCACACTGTATCATGCTCCCATAGTGCCTCCCAATAGTATAATGCCCCTATGGAACCTCTCACACAGTATAATGCCCCTATAGCTGCCCCACACAGTATAATGCCCGCATACAGTATAAAGCCAACACAGATGACCCTATACAGTATAATGCCCCACAGCTGCCACTAATGCAAGTGCCCACATATAAAGTGCCAATGCCCACATAGATAATGCCTCCATAGCTGCTCCATACAGTGTAATGCCCCCATACAGTATAAAGCCAACACAGATGCACCCATACAGTATAATGCCCCCATACAGCATAATTCCCCCACAGTTGCCCTTATACAGTATAATGCCCCCACAGCTGCTCCTATACAGTATAATGCCCCTATAGCTGCTCCATACAGTATAATGCCCCCATAGCTGCACCCATAGAGTATAATGTCCCCCTTAGCTGCCACCATACTGTATAATGTTTTCTTAGCTGCCACTATACAGTATAATGCCCCCTTAGCTGCCTCCATACAGTATAATTCCCAATAGCTGCACCCAAAGAGTATAGAGCTGCCTCAACTGCCCATACAGTATAATGCCCCCTTGGCTGCCCCTAGTGCCAGTGCCCACATTTAAAGTTCCATTGCCCACAAAGATAGTGCCACAGTGCCCATGTAGATGGTGCCACACACAGTGCCCATGTAGATAGCGCCACAATGTCCCCTGTAGTGCCACAGTGCCCATGTAGATAGTGCCACACCCCCTTGAAGATAGCAGCCCCCTGTAGGGCCAATATAGTGCCACAGTGCCCATGTAGATAGTGCCACACCCCCCTTGAAGTTAGCGCTACCGTACCCCCTAAACAGCACCATTACGGCTCAACAGCCACAGCATTGGCCACACAGTGGCCGGTGATTCCGCTCCAGGAGGAGCCCCTGATGTCACTGCACATATATCGACAGCAGTGTAAGGGGCTTTGAGATGCCGGAATGCCCAGCCAGAGCGTCGGCAACGCTTCGGCCGGAGAATCCGCTACGGGAGGAGCCCCTGACATTACTGTCCATATATGTACAGTGATGTCAAGGGCTTTCCCAAGACAGGAGTCCCGTCCCCCACGGCCAGAGTGCTTGCATTGCTCTGGCTGTAGACTCCATAGTTGAAAGCCCGACATAACTGTCCATATATGGACAGTGACGTCAAGGGCTTCCCTGCGCTCAGCGCTTAAAGTAGCGCTGTGCCTGGGGAGTCCTCGACGAGTGGACAGTGAATGTTGAAGCAGGAAGCTGATGGTTCTTTGCTTCAGCATTGATTTCAACTGTATCTGCTTCTTTAGCTGTTTGCAGTGTCTTTGTGCTAACAACTTGACAAAGAATTGACAAAGAGGGAACATTATGGTTACTGGTAAATTTCCCTGAGTAACAAAATAGTGGTTCTACATGGGCAAATTATTTTTTTTTGGACTATGCAGAGCTAGTGTTTTATAAGTTAGGAAAAGGGTTACTTTCTTCATATCAAAGATAGTCACAGGGGCAGGTAAGGCATATCTCTAGTTTAGTCAATGTTAACCCCTTCCCACTGCAGTCACTTTTGACCTTCCTAAGGCTGGGTTCCCACGTAGCGTAAACGCTGTAGGATTTCCATAACGGAATCCTGTGTGGAAATTTCACAGCATTTACAGTAGAAAATCTCATGCCCCCGATACTGAAAAAATACAGCAGAAAAGTCTTGCGGAAAGTGTTCTGTGATGTGACTTTTAATTCCGCAGCATGTCAATTTATGCTGCAAGTTCTGTGCAAAGATGCTGCATGTTTAAAGAGGCTCTGTCACCAGATTTTGCAACCCCTATCTGCTATTGCAGCAGATAGGCGCTGCAATGTAGATTACAGTAACGTTTTTATTTAAAAAAAACGAGCATTTTTGGCCAAGTTATGACCATTTTTGTAGTTATGCAAATGAGGCTTGCAAAAGTCCAAGTGGGTGTGTTTAAAAGTAAAAGTCCAAGTGGGTGTGTATTATGTGCGTACATCGGGGCGTTTTTACTACTTTCACTAGCTGGGCGCTCTGATGAGAAGTAACATCCTCTTCTCTTCAGAACGCCCAGCTTGTGACAGTGCAGATCTGTGACGTCACTCACAGGTCCTGCATCGTGACGGCCACATCGGCACCAGAGGCTACAGTTGATTCTGCAGCAGCATCAGCGTTTGCAGGTAAGTCGATCTTACCTGCAAACGCTGATGCTGCTGCAGAATCAACTGTAGCCTCTGCTGCCGATGTGGCCGTCACGATGCAGGACCTGTGAGTGACGTCACAGATCTGCACTGTCACAAGCTGGGCGTTCTGAAGAGAAGAGGATGTTACTTCTTATCAGAGCGCCCAGCTAGTGAAAGTATTAAAAACGCCCCGATGTACGCACCTAATACACGCCCACTTGGACTTTTACTTTTAAACACACCCACTTGGACTTTTGCAAGCCTCATTTGCATAATTACAAAAATGGTCATAACTTGGCCAAAAATGCTCGTTTTTAAAAATAAAAACGTTACTGTAATCTACATTGCAGCGCCTATCTGCTGCAATAGCAGATAGGGGTTGCAAAATCTGGTGACAGAGCCTCTTTAACCCATAGACTTCAATGGGGAGCATAAATACTGCAACAGATCTGTTTTGTTGCGGTTTTTACATTGTTTACACAACGGAAACGCAGTAGAAACTGCTTGAAGTGCACATATTTTGCTATAACCAATGTTTAACACTAAATTCACAGGTAAAACTGCTGAGGAAAAAGCGCAGCGTTTGCGCAGCAATATGAGCAGGAAAAACACTGTGGCAGATTTACCAGCGTTTTTCTTGGATTCTGCTGCAGATTTTCTGTTGCATGCGTTTTTTAGCCCAAACCAGATTTGGAACCAGGAGAGCAGACCAATAAGGCCTTTCATTACGTATTTCTTCTGTTTCGGTTCCATTCCTGGTTTTGGCTGAAAAAACGCATGCAAAATCTTCAGCAAACCTGCACCTGCACTGTGGAAACCAAACCTAAGGCCCAGTTCACACAGTTTTTTGCCGCTGATTTTGACGTCTAAAATAAGCGCAAAAAGACAGCCGAAACTGCCTACGACTGATTTTAATGGGAGGCGGAGGCGTTTTTTCCCCCTGAGCGGCTTAGAGCTGTTCGCGGAAAAGAAAAGCTACATGTTCTTTCTTGCCGCAATTCTGCCTCTGACCTCCTATTTAAATCAAAGGGAGGTAGAAAAAAACATTTTTTCGCTGCGTTTTTTGCCCGCAGTCCTCAATAGCCGCGGGCGAAAAACACAGCTAAAAGCGTTGCAAGAAAGTGCAGGCAGGTCAAAATCTGCCTCAAAATTTCTGTAGGAAATAATAATAAACCATACCAGAATCACATTTTTTGTTCACTTCACCTCCCAAAAATGGAATAAAAAGAGATCAAAAAGTCGCATGCACCTAAAAATGGTTCTGATCGAAACTACAGTTCGTTACGCAAAAAATAAGTCCTCACACGGCTTTCTTGATGGAAAAATAAAAAAAAGTTATGGCTCTTCGAATAAGGCAACACAAAAAACAAATGATTTTTTGTAAAAAGTATTTTATTGTGCAAACCCCATAAGACATAAAAAGCGATAAACATATGGCATCGCCATAATAGTATCGCCCCGCAGAATGAAGTGAATGTCAATTATAGCGCACGGTGAACTTCTGTTTTTTAGTCACCACACCTCTTAAAAATAGAATAAAAACTGATCAAAAAGTTGCATGCACCCCATAAAAACTACAATTAATTCCTCAAGGGGTCTAATTTCCAAAATGGGGTCACTTTTAAGGGGTTTCCCCTATTCTTGTACCTCAGAAGCTCTGCAAATGCGACATGGCGCCCAGAAACAAATCCAGCAAAATCTAAATGCCAAATAGCGCTTCTGCCGTTTGTCCAACCAGCAGTTTATGACCACATATGGGGTATTGCCGTAATCGGGAGAAATTGCTTTACAAATGTAGTGGTGCTTTTTCTCCTTTATTCCTTGTCAAAATTTTTAATTTGTACCTTTTATCAGAAAAATTTTGATTTTCAATTGAACAGCCTAATTACAGAAAATGTAGAAAAGAAAAAAGGTGGGACCTAAATGCCCACTATACCCCTCGATAAGTTCCTTGAGGGGTGTAGTTTGCCAAAATAGGGTCACTTTTGGGGGGTTTCCACTGTTCTGGCACCACGAAACCTCTTCAAACCAGACATGATGCGTAATAAAAAGGAGGCCTCAAAATCCACTACGTGCTCCTTTGCTTCGAAGGCCTTTGTTTCAGTCCATTAGCACACTAGGGCCACATGTGGGATATTTCTCAAAACTGAAGAATCTGGGCAATAAGTATTCAGTTGCGTTTCTCTCGTAAAACCTTCTGTTTTACAGAAAAAAAATGGAATAAAAAGGATTTTCTGTCAAAAAAATTAAATTGATCAATTTCACCTAAATTTATGTGAAACACCTAGAAGGTTAATAAACTTTCTAAATGCGGTTTTGAATACTTTGAGGGGTCTAGTTTCTAAAATAGGGTGTTTATGGGGGTTTCTAATATATAGGCCCCTCAAAGCCGCTTCAAAACTGAACTGGTACCTACAAAAAAGAGGCTTTTGAAATTTTCTTACAAGCAGATGCATTTAAATGCAGAAAAATGTAATTTTTTTGAAATTTTCGCAAAATTTTGCTATTTTTCACAAATAAACACTGAATATATTGCCAAAATGTTACCACTAACATAAAGCCCAATGTCTCACGAGAAAATAATCTCAGAATCGCTAGGATAGGTTTAAGCATTCCGAAGTTATTACCACATAAATTGAAATATGTCAGATTTGAAAAATATGCTGCATCCTTAACCCCTTAATACCAAAGGTATTTTAAACCTTAAAGAGGCTCTGTCACCACATTATAAGTGCCCTATCTTGTACATAATATGATCGGCGCTGTAATGTAATGTAAATTACAGCAGTGTTTTTTATTTAGAAAAACAATCATACACTCCCCTGTACAACGCCCACTTGGTCAAAAAGTAAAACACACCCAGTTGTCCATTAAGAAACTCATAAGCATAAAGCTAAAATAGGTCATAACTCCGTCAAAAATGATCGTTTTTCTAAATAAAAAATACTGCTGTAATCTACATTACAGTGCCGATCATATTATGTACAATATAGGCCACTTATAATGTGGTGACAGAGCCTCTTTAACCCGTTAGTGACCGGCCCATAGTCTTTTTACGTCGGTCACTAACGGGCCTTATTCCGATGCCATAGACTTTTTACGTCGCGGCATCGGAATAAGTAAACAGAGCAGGGAGCTGTCAAATCTCCCTGCTCTCAGCTGCCAGAGGCAGCTGAGGGCTGGGAGCGTCCCTGCTCTGCCGGGTGAGATCGATATTAGTATCGATCTCACCCGTTTAACCCCTCAGATGCGGTGCTCAATAGCGAGCACCGCATCTGAGTGGTTTTGGAGAGAGGGAGGGAACTCCCTCTCTCTCCCACCGACACCCGGCGATCCGAGTGCCTGTGTCTCCAACGGCAGCTGGGGGCCTAATAAAGGCCCCCAGGTCTGCCTGGAGCGACTGCCTGCTAGATCATGCCGGAGGCATGACCTAGCAGATGCCTGTCCGTTTTAAACGGACAGGCAGTAATACACTGCAAAGTATTGCAGTGTATTATAATAGCGATCGCATGATCGCATATTAAAGTCCCCTAGTGGGACTAGTAAAAAAGTTAAAAAAGTTTAATAAAGGTAATAAAAAAAAAATGTGAAAAAAAAATGAAAAACCCACTTTTTCCCCTTACAAACTGCTTTACTATTAAAAAACAAAAATAAAATTAAAAAGTTACACATATTTTGTATCGCCGCGTCCGTAACGACCCCGACTATAAAGCTATTACATTACTTAACCCACACGGTGAACGCCGTAAAAATTAAATAAAAAACGACGGAAAAATTGCTGTTTTCTGTGAATCCTGACTTTAAACAAATGTGATTAAAAAGTGATCAAAAAGTCGCATCTACTCCAAAATGGTACCAATAAAAACTACAAGTCTCCCCGCAAAACAAAGCCCTCATACAACTGCATCGGCAAAAAAAATAAAAATGTTACGGCTCTTCAAATATGGAGACACAAAAACAAATAATTTTGAATAAAAAGCGTTTTTACTGTGTAAAAGTAGTAAAGCATACAAAAACTATACAAATTTTGTATCGTTGCAATCGTAACAACCCGCTGAATAAACTTATTGTGTTATTTATACCACACGGTAAACGGCGTAGATTTAGGACGCAAAAAAGAGTGGCGAAATTTCAGATTTTTTTCTATCCCCCCCCAAAAAAAGTTAATAAAAGTTAATCAATAAATAATATGTACCTCAAAATGGTGCTATTAAAAAATACAACTTGTCCCGCAAAAAACAAGACCTTATTGTAATGATGGGGGTAGGGAAACAGACAAGTGAGCCCTAATCTACCCGCCACTCAGTCCCTGCCTACTTGCAACGACCCGCCCTAGGCGACGGAGTACAACTGGGCGACGGTCCCTACACTCAATAAGTGCACGACAGACAAACAGACAAGGGAACACAGAACCTAAGGGAAACAGGGCAGTTGCCCACGGCAACACCGTGAGCAACAAGAGTAGTAAACGAGCCGAGTCAAACCAGGAGAGTACGAGGTGCCAAACGCAGAGCAGGAGAGTAGTGAACAAGCCGAGTCAAACCAGGAGAGCACGAGGTACCAAACGCAGAGCAGGAGAGTAGTCAGCAAGCCAGGGTCAATACGAAGCAGGGACAAATAGTACAAGAAGCAGCAGCAGGGCCAGGAAACCAACAGAGAAGATTCACAAGCAAGGAGGAACAGGAAAGGCAGGTATAAATAGACAGAGGGCGGGAGCTAGCTCCGTCTGGCCAGGCTGCGATAGGCTCTCCCACTCCTAAGCCTGCCATCCTGAGTGGTGGAAGATGGAGTCAGTCTCACAGACCTAGAAGCAGGTGCAGACTGATTACCTATGGGCGTTGATAAAGAAGCTGTGCCTGGCAGATCCTTTAGGGTATGTGCACACACACTAATTACGTCCGTAATTTACGGACGTATTTCGGCCGCAAGTACCGGACCGAACACAGTGCAGGGAGCCGGGCTCCTAGCATCATAGTTATATACGATGCTAGGAGTCCCTGCCTCTCTGCAGGACAACTGTCCCGTACTGTAATCATGTTTTCAGTACGGGACAGTAGTTCCACGGAGAGGCAGGGACTCCTAGCATCGTACATATGTATGATGCTAGGAGCCCGGCTACCTGCACTGAGTTCGGTCCACTACTTGCGGCCGAAATACGTCCGTCAATTACGGACGTAATTAGTGTGTGTGCACATACCCTTACACTTATACAGCTATGTCGACGCAAAAATAAAAGAGTTATAGCTCTTGGAATGCGACGATGGAAAAACGTAAAAAATAGCCTGGTCATTAAGGTCTAAAATAGGCTGGTCATTAAGGGGTTAATGACCAAGCAATTTTTTACGTTTTTCTATCGTCGCATTCAAAGATCTATAACTTTTTTATTTTTGCGTCGAAATAGCTGTATAAGGACTTTTTTTTTTGCGGGACAAGTTGGATTTTATAATAGCACCATTTTGGGGTACATATAATTTATTGATTAACTTTTTAATAACTTTTTTCAGCGGGTCGTTACGATTTCGGCGATACCAAATTTATATGGATTTTTTTATGTTTTCCTACTTTTACACAGTAAAGACAAATTTTTTTCAAAATTATTTGATTTTGTGTCGCCATATTTTAAGAGCCATAACTTTTTTATTTTTTGACCGATGCAGCTGTATGAGGGCTTTTTTTTTTCGGGACGACTTGTAGTTTTTATTGGTACCATTTTCGAGTAGATGCGACTGTTTGATCACTTTTTATCAAATTCTTTTGAAGGCAGGATGAACAGAAAACAGCAATTGTGCCGTTGTATTTTTATTATATTTTTTACAGCGTTCACCGTGCGGGTTAAATAATATAATCGTTTTATAGTTGGGTTCGTTACGGACGCGGCGATACCAAATATGTGTAACTTTTTACTTTTTTTCATAATAAAGTGTCTTGTTAGGGGAAAAAGTGGATTTTTTTTGTTTGTTTTTACTTGGGACACTTATTTATTTATTTCAAACTTTATTTAACTTTTTTTACTTTATTTTTAGTCCCACTGGGGGACTTTACTGTGCAAACTTTTGATCGCTATTATAATACACTGCAATACTTCTGAATTGCAGTGTATTATTGCCTGTCAGTGTAAGGCTGGATTCACATGAGCATGTTCGGTCCGTAAAGGACGGAACGTATTTCAGCCGCAAGTCCCGGACCGAACACACTGCAGGGAGCCGGGCTCCTAGCATCATAGTTATGTACGACGCTAGGAGTCCATGCCTCTCCGTGGAACTACTGTTCCGTACTGAAAACATGATTACAGTACGGGACAGTTGTCCGGCAGCGAGGCAGGGACTCCTAGCGTCGTACATAACTATGATGCTAGGAGCCCGGCTCCCTGCAGTGTGTTCGGTCCGGGACTTGCGGCCGAAATACGTTCTGTCATTTACGGACCAAACATGCTCGTGTGAATCCAGCCTAAAACTAACAGGCACCTGCTAGGTCATGCCTCTGGCATGGCCGAACAGGCAATTATTAAAGGCAGACCTGGGGGCCTTTGTTAGGCCCTCAGGCTGCCATAGAAACCATCGGCACCCCGCAATGCACTCGGGGATGCCAGTGGGGTGAGAGAGGGAGCCCCCTCCCTCTAAAATCACTCAGATGTGGCACTCGCTATTGAGCGCCGCATCTGAGGGGTTAAATATGATCGGAGCCCACTACTAGTGGTCTCCGATCGCTTCCCTGAAGCCCGAGGCTGTTACTAACAGCCCGAGCTTCAGCAGCACCCTGCACGATGCGGGAAAAGTCCTTCTGAAGTGCCGACGTGAAAAGGCGGCGCTTCGGAAGAACTACCCTGAACGGCCGACGTAAAAAGACTATACGCCGGTCGTTGAGGGGTTAAGGGGTTAAAATTTGTCATTTTCTCAACAAATAAAGAAAAAAAAGCCCCCCCAACATTTGTAAAGCAATTTCTTCAGAATACGGCAATATCCCATATGTTGTCAAAAACTGCTGTTTGGGCACACAACTGGGCTCAGAATACGGACGATTTGTACACAATAAATACATTTGTTTTTTTTAAAAAAGTGGTTTTATTGTGCAAAAGCTGTAAAAAATAAAACTAATTATATAAATTTGGTATCGCTGTAAGGGCGGGTTCACACATAGCGGAATTTCACTTAAATTCCGCTGCGGACACTCCGCAGCGTTAATCCGCAGCGGAGCCGTTTCTCCATTGACTTTCACTTTAATTTAGCAGTGTTCGTTTACACGATGCGTACAATTCCGCTGCGGAGCATAGGCTGCGGAGCGGAATTTGGTGTCCGCAGCATGCTCTGTCTGTTGCGGAGCAGTGGCGGACTCATGGCGGAATTTCTCCATTGACTTCAATGGAGATTCAAAGTTCCGCAATGAAGTCCGCAGCTGTCATGCACATGTCATGTGTGCTGCGGATGCGTCTTGCTTTTTTAACTTGACATTTCTTCATTCTGGCTGGACCTATGTATTTCTAGGTCTACAGCCAGACTGAGGAAGTCAATGGGGCTCCCGTAATGACGGGAGCGTTGCTAGGAGACGTCAGTAAATAGTCACTGTCCAGGGTGCTGAAAGAGTTAAGCGATCGGCAGTAACTGTTTCTGCACCCGGGACAGTGACTACCGATCTCAATATACATGTATCTGTAAAAAAATATATAAGTTCATACTTACCGAGAACTCCCTGGGTCTGTCTCCAGTCCGGCCTCCCAGGATGACGATTCAGTGTAAGTGACGGCTGCAGCCAATCACAGGCCAAGCACAGGCTGCAGCGGTCACATGGACTGGCGCGTCATCCAGGGAGGTCGGGCTGGATGCCGAAAGAGGGACGCGTCACCAAGACAACGGCCGGTAAGTATGAAAGTCGTTTACTTTCACTAGGGAAAGTGCTGTCCCTTCTCTCTATCCTGCACTGATAGGGAGAAGGGAAGCACTTTTCCCGCAGTCCGCAGCAGCTAGTCCGCATCAATGTACTGCACATTTTGTGCAGATCCGCAGCAGAATCTGCAACGCAGATTCTGTGCGGCATGGATGCGGACAGTTGCGGAGGAATTCCGCCATGTGTGGTCATGCCCTAATTGTATCGACCCGCAGAATACAGTCAAAATATCATTTATAGTGCACAGTGAATGCCGAAAAAAAGAAAATAAAAACCAATTCCAGAATTGCTCTTTTCTGGTCACCTTCTCTTCCAAAAAATTTAATAAAAAGTAATGAAAAAGTTGCATGTGCCCCAAAATGGTACTAATAAAAACTACAGCTTGTCCCGCAAAAAACAAGCCATCACACAGCTTTAGGCTGGATTTACACGAGCGTGTGCATTTTGCGCCCGCAAAGGTACTTAACAGCTCCGTGTGTCAGCAGCGTATGATGCGTGGCTGTGAGATTATGACACTCTGTTTGTATGTTTACATTCATACTTTTTACTGCTGTTGCGCGAATCACGCGCGTCACACAGAAGTGCTTCCATGTGGCATGCGTGATTTTCACGCACCCATTGACTTCAATGGGTGCGTGATGCGCGAAAAACGCACAAATATAGGGCATGTCGTGAGTTTTACGCAGCGTACGCACGCTGCGTGAAACTCACGGACAGTATGTACGGCCCCATAGACTAACATAGGTCCGTGCGAGGCACGTGAAAATCACGCGCGTTGCACGGACGTATATCAGATTCGTCTAAATAAGCCCTTATAAACAGAAATATAAAATATGTTATGACTCTAGTAAGGCACGGGTGAAGAAACATCCTGATGTTCAGGCCAGAGGGGAACATTCCTTCCTGTAGTAAAAGATTAAAAAAATTATACAAATTTGGTATCGTCAAAATATACACCTGACACCCGTTGATGATGGCACGGGCTCAGCTTAGGAGAGCACACGCTATCTTTGTGCCGTAACTGTACAGCGCTTTGCGGGAACCCCTTTTTAACAGCACCTTATATATACGGCGAATGTCTGGAAGGAATTAATCCTTTCACACAAATTGGCGTATTATTAGGTACTAAATGCTGTCTTTCAACCGCGATAGGATGTAATGGTACACCCAGTGGATGGCACAGGCACAGGAGATGTACCTGCACCATCCCCAGCAGGTGCTGAAATATACATTTGACATCCCGCTGCTATGGCCGGGGTTGGAAATAACACCGATCCTGGCCATTTAACCACTTAGATGCCGCGGTCATCGGTGCCCCCAACACGATCAAGAATGGACATGTCTTATTACGGCCGTGTTCTGCGGTCCAGGCTCATAGGAAATAATGGACGCGGCCATGTGCACGGCCCGCGATTTGCAGGCGGCTCGCGGGTGTTACTCCGCGGCCGGCCGACTCGTGTGCATGAGGCCTTAATCAATAATTTATATGTTCCCCGAAAAATGGATCTATAAAAAAATAAGGCTCATCCCGCAAAACAAGTAAGCCCACATACAGCTACTGTACATTGACAGAAAAATAAAATTTTTGCGATGTTTTCGTGACCATTGCAGGTTCTTTTTTTTTTTTTTATTCTTTATTTTGATGACCGAAAAGGTCCATTTTACAACATACGGGGTACAGATGACAAAATACAGAAAAAGTACAGAAACCAATATAGAAAGTAGTCCGCCTTCACATACATATTAGCTGAAATAATAAAAGCTATCATTCCCATATACGGAAGTATTCTGAATAAGAACAAGCCTCCGACACGGAGGTCCGGATCATGAAGTCCACATTGAAGGGCCAAGAGAGAAAGAGCAGAACAGAAGAGGAAAGCCAAGGGGGGGAGGAAGAACAGGGGAGAATATGCAAGAGGGGAGGGGAGGGGGGGGGGGTCCTCCACTACATCCCATTGGCAAAGTGCGCTAGTCAGGTTGCCTAGGGGTATGCGGATCTCGTATAATGTCTTTGTAGGAGTCTGAGTCCTGAAAAACCATCCATGGAGCCCATGTCTGACAGAACTTGGTACTTGAGTCGTAGATAACGGAGGTCAAATCCTCCATATGCATAATGTCGTTCACCTGTGAAACCCAGAGGGACAATGTAGGAGGAGAAGGGTCCTTCCATCATAGTGGGGTACAGAGACGGGCTGCCATCACTAAAAAGTGAAGCAGGGAGCGCTTATATATATTCACCGGGACGTCGCAGTGATGAAGAAGGAAGAGGGCCGCGTCCAAGGTTATATCTGTGCCTGTGACTTCAGTTATCACTCGTTTTATGCCTTCCCAAAACGGGGTAAGAAGGGTGCATGACCAGAAGGTGTGGAGGAGGGTACCATTGTCCTGCCCACATCTCCAGCACAGAGGGGATGCTGTAGGAAAGATGTGGTGCAATCGAGCTGGGGTCCTGTACCAATGAGACAACAGTTTAAAGCCCGCTTCTTGATATCGTGAACTAATCGAGGTCTTGTGGGCCATAGTGAGTATACGCTGGCTTTGTGTGGGGGAGAAGGAGATACCCAGATCCGTTTCCCATTTAGAAAGACAGACAGGGAGGGGGAGATCCGGGGGGTCTATGAGAAGCTTGTATATTGTGGACAGTGTGTGTCTAGCCAATTCAGAGCCAGTACAGAGGACCTCTAGAGGAGTCCTGTCCCTTTGGTAGGAAGTAGGGGGTGAAATAGAAGAGCAAAAATGACGTAGTTGGAGGGAACGCCAATGTCCTAGCGGCGGGAGGTCAGGGACCTGGGCCATGTCTGCCATGGATAGCCAATCATTGCCGTTAAGAAATTGGGCTGCTCGAAACCGTCCCGAGGTCTGCCATGAGCGGAAGACTGGGTCCGTCATACCGGTGGTAAAAGAGGGGTTGCCCAGTATGGGATACATTGAGGAGTGAGCCGGGAGGAGGGATGACCGAACTGAGAGAAGGGAGCAGCACAGCAGTGTTGGGCCTATAGTGGGGTGATGACGGAGGTGTTTGAGTTGGTTACGATGTAGCCAAGGGATAGCCTGTAGGGGTATAGATGAGAAACTCTGTTCCAGGCCCACCCATGGTTTAAAACCTTCGTGTTTACACCAATCCACCACTCGAGAGCAGGTTGCTTTCTTATAATTTTTATACACATAAATTTAGCATTTTTAGGCTTAATGTTTGAAAAAAATAGTAAAAAAAATATGCTTTTAGCAAATGTTTTTCTGGTAATAATATAGTGTTACCCTAAAATTACCCTAACATAAATTTTTATATATTACATGTCTATTATAGGGTAAATGGGCTCGGGGCTAGCATTAAGACAATGATTAGTGGAAGAGCATTTTTTCGGGGAGTATTTTACGTGTCATTTTTATTTAATTTATTTTAGTTTTTTTAGCTTTTATTTTTTATTACGGCCTGTCCCTCAAAGGTCAAAAAAGACCTTTGAGGAACTTTATTATTATTATTGTTATTATTAATTATTTTTTTTTACACTATACTTTCCACTGTAACAGGGGAAATCAGTTCTGTTATAGTGACTATTGTCACTTACAGGGTTGCACGATGCATCGAAATTTCGATACAGTTTCGATACTGTGCGCCCTCAAACTGTTCAATACCGTTAATTAATCTAATTCGATACTAAGCTGTGCGGCCACACAGCTAAGTATAGTAAGGGTATGTTCACACGGCCTATTTTCAGCCATAATTCGGGCGTTTTACGCATCGAATTATGCCTGAAAAGACGGCTCCATTACGTCTGCAAACATCTGCCCATTGCTTTCAATGGGTTTTAGGACGTTCTCTTCCCACGAGGTGTAATTTTACGCGTCGCTGTCAAAAGACGGCGCGTAAAAAGACGCCCGCGTCAAAGAATTGCATGTCACTTCTTGGGACGTTTCTGGAACCATTTTTCATTGACTCCATTGAAAAACAGCTCCAATGACGTCCGTAAAAGACGCCGTGAAAAACGCGAGTACCTTGCAAAAACGTCTGAAATTCCAGAGCTGTTTTCGCCTGAAAACAGCTCCATAATTTCAGACGTATTTTACCACTGCGTGTGAACATACCCTAAGGGTATGTTCACACGCAGTAGCAAAATACGTCTGAAATTACGGAGCTGTTTTCGCCTGAAAACAGCTCCTGATTTTCAGACGTTTTTGTAACTACGCGTATTTTACGGACGTTATTGGAGCGGTTTTTCAATGGAGTCAATGAAAAACGGTTCCAGAAACGTCCCAAGAAGTGACATGAACTTCTTTGACGCGGGCGTCTTTTTACGCGCCGTCTTTTGACAGCGACGCGGAAAATTACACCTCGTGGGAACAGAACATCGTAAAACCCATTGAAAGCAATGGCCAGATGTTTGTAGGTGTAATGGAGCTGTTTTTTCAGGTGTAATTCGAGGCGTAAAACGCCCGAATTACGTCTGAAAACAGTGCGTGTGAACATACCCTAACACTTGAATGTTGTTAGAGCGGGGCTGTGGCTGTGTAATACAGCCATTGCCCCTCTCCTGAGTCCTGACAAGTGTGTGCGCGGTCAGCATGATGTGATGCGACCAGCGCTGCACTAATGATTGCCGGCACTGAAGACAGAACATGGCGGGCGCACTTCAAAACACCCATATGTTCTGTCTTCAGTGCTTGCCCCGCCGCTCATTAGTGCAGCGCTGGTCGCATCACCTCATGCTGATCATGCCCATGCACTTATTGTCAGGAGCGGGGCAATGGCTGTATTACACAGCTGCAGCCCAGCTCTAACGGCAAAGAGCAGAGAAACCTCTCATCTCCGCCACTATTCTCCTGAATGTTGCGATCGAAGCTGACCGCAGCCTTCAAGGGGAAAATGAGAAGGGGGAATTCCCTTTGATCGCATCACAGGGAATCCCTGTGACGAGATCGAGGGACATATCATATATGGGCAGACAGCCCAGGGTCCATTGAAGGACCCCAGGGCTGTCCGACCATATTTCCTGTTGTTAGGGCATACTTAGGTATGTCCTAACAACTGCCTGTGTACGATCAGTACACAGGCTAATGTACTGGCATATAGATATATGCCAGTACATTAAAGTTTAATAATAAAAAGTAAAAAAATAATAAAGTAATGTTAAATTTAAAAAAAATACACACATTTTTTACAATAAACATTAAAATAAGACTCAATACATAAAATATACACATATTCAGTATCGTCGTGACCGTAATAACAAATTTATAGTGTTATTTATCATGTTTGCGGTTATAAAATAAAAAAAACTGCTTTCTTTCACTTATTAATGTGAGGCACAAGGTATTATAAATTTTTAACCTCCATGTGCTTCACATTAATAGTAATAAACCCCATAATGTACCTCACACATTAACCTGATGTTGTCCATTATGACTGAGGATCATGATGGGGTTAATTACTATAAACCCCTTCCCTCTTTAGCCACTTTTGACCTTCCTGACAGAGCCTCATTTTTCAAATCTGACATGTTTCACTTTATGTGGTAATAACTCCGGAATGCTTTTACCTATCCAAGCGATTCTGAGACTGTTTTCTCGTGACACATTTGACTTTATGTTACTGGCAAAATTTGCTCGATATGTTCGGTATTTAATTGTGAAAAACACCAGTTTTCTCAACTTAAGGGTATGTGCACACACACTAATTACGTCCGTAATTGACGGACGTATTTCGGCCGCAAGTAGTGGACCGAACACAGTGCAGGGAGCCGGGCTCCTAGCATCATACTTATGTACGATGCTAGGAGTCCCTGCCTCGCTGCAGGACAACTATCCCGTACTGAAAACATCATTACAGTACGGGACAGTTGTCCTGCAGAGAGGCAGGGACTCCTAGCATCGTACATAACTATGATGCTAGGAGCCCGGCTCCCTGCACTGTGTTCGGTCCGGGACTTGCGGCCGAAATACGTCCGTCAATTACGGACGTAATTAGTGTGTGTGCACATACCCTCAATGTATCTGCTTGTAAGACAGGCAGTTATAACACACAAAATTGTTGCTAACTTACATCCCCCATATGTTTACTTTAGATTGGTATCGTTTTTTGAACATCCTTTTATTTTTCTAGGACGTTACAAGGCTTTGAACTTTAACAGCAATTTCTCACATTTTCAAGAAAATTTCAAAAGGCTATTTTTACAGGGGCCAGTTCAGTTGCGAAATGGCTATGGGGGCCTTTTATATTAGAAACCCCCAAAAAGTCACCCCATTTTAAAAACTTCACCCCTCAAAGTATTCAAAACAGCATTTAGAAAATTTCTTAACCCTTTAGACTTTTCACAGGAATTAAAGCAAAGTAGAGGTGAAATTTACAAATTTCATATTTTTTTGCAGAAACTAACTTTTAATCCAATTTTCTTTATAACACAGAAAGTTTTACCAGAGAAATGCAGCGCAATATTTATTGCCCAGGTTCTGCAGTTTTAGGAAATATCCCACATGTGGCCGTAGCGTGCTACTGGACTGAAGCACCGGCCTCAGAAGTAAAGGAGCATCTAGTGGATTTTTGGGCCTTATTTTTATTACAATATATTTTAGGCACCATGTCAGGTTTGAAGGGCTCTTGCGGTGCCAAAACAGTGGAAATCCTCCAAAAGTGACCCCATTTGGGAAACTACACACCTCTAGGAAATTATCTAGGGGTATAGTGAGCATTTTGACTGCACAGGTTTTTTACAGAAATTATTGGAAGTAGGCCGTGAAAATTTAAATCTACATTTTTTCAAAGCAAATGTAGGTTTAGCGATTTTTTTTCTCATTTCCACAAGGACTAAAGGAGAAAAAGCACCACCAAATTTGTAAAGCAATTTCTCCCGGGTAAAACAATACCCCACATGTGGTAATAAACGGCTGGCTGGACACACAGCAAGGCTTAGAAGGGAAAGAGCGCTATTTGGCTTTTGGAGATCACATTTAGCAGGAATGGTTTGCGGAGGCGATGTCACATTTACAAAGCCCCTGAGGGGACAAAACAATGAAACCGCCCAAAAAGTGACTCCATTTAGGAAACTACACCCCTTGAAGAATTCATCTAGGGGTGTAGTAAGCATTTTGACCCCATAGATGTTTCATAGAATTTATTAGAATTGGGCAGTGAAAATAAAAACAATCCTTTTTCTTCAATAAGACGTAGCTTTAGCGCAAAATTTTCATTTTCTCAACAAATAAAGGAAAAAAAGAACCCAACATTTGTAAAGCAATTTCTCCCGAGTACGGCAATACCCCATATTTGGTCATAAATTGCTGTTTGGGCACACGGTAGGGCTCAGAAGGGAAGGAGCGCCATTTGGAGTGCAGATTTTGCTGGATTGGTTTCTGGGCGCCTGTGGGACCAAAACAGTGGAAACCCGCTCAGAAGTGACCCCATTTTGGAAACTACACCCCTCAATGCATTTACCTAGTGGTGCAGTAAGCATGTTAACCCTGTAGGGGTTTTGTAGAAATTAGTGTGGAAATTTTTTCCATAGATATGCCAATATGTGGTGCCCAGCTTGTGCCACCATAACAAGACAGCTCTCTAATTATTATGCGGTGTTTCCCGGTTTTAGAAAAACCCTACATGGGGCACTAATCTTTTGCTTGGACATTCAACCAGGCTCAGGAGTGAAAGCGTACCATGTAAAATTGAGGCCTAATTTGGCGATTTACAAAGTATTGGTTCACAATTGCAGAGGCTCTGATGTGAAATAATAAAAGAAACCCCTGAGAAGTGACCCCATTTGGAAACTACACCACTCAAGGCATTTATTAAGGGGTGTAGTGAGCATTTTCACCCCACAGGTCTTTTCCATAAATGAATGCGCTGCGGATGGTGCAAATTAAAAATGTATATTTTTCCCTAGATATGCCATTTCAGTGGCAAATATGTCATGCCCAGCTTATGCCGCTGGAGACGCACCCCTCAAAAATTGTTAAAAGGGTTTTCCCGGGTATGACGATGCCATATATGTGGAAGGAAACTGCTGTTTGGGCACAATGTAGGGTTCGGAGCGGAGGGAGCGCCATTTGGCTTTTGGAGAGCGGATTTTGCTTGGTAGTAGATTTGTTTGAGTATTGCTGGTGTTTCCATTTATAATGTGTACATGTAAGCTGGGCAGAGTACATCAGGTGCATAGTCAGGAGGTATAATAATGGGGTAAAATAACAAAAAAATTATCCATAGATGTGTGTTACGCTGTGAAGCAATCCTTTCTGCACAGGCCAGTGTCACACTGATATATGGCGTCCTTTCTTATGCCCCTTTTGGTCCACACTCCACACCTTTGCGGTTTGGGGAATTTTGTTGGGAAGTGTTGTCCTGGTATAATACGGGCACGCTTGCTTCCAGCAGATATGTTTGGGCCCTCCGCTTCCTGGTTCCCTAATTTTAGGTCCTTGATAAATCGCCTTTTGAAACAGAAGAAATGTTCCCCTCGGGCACAACTGCATATTTTTTATTTCCTGACTTATTAGAGCCATAAGTAATTTTATTTTTTCATAGACGTAGTGGTATGAGGGCTGTTTTTTTGCGGGACGAGCTGTAGTTATTATTCGTACCATTTTGGGGTACATGCGACTTTTTGATCAGCTTTTATCCTATTTTTTTGGAGGACAGGTAAACAAAAAAACGCAATTCTGGCATAGTTTTTTTTGTACAGCGTTCACCATGCGATATAAATTACATGTTAACTTTATTCTGCGGGTCAGTACGATTCTGGCGATACCTAATTTATAGAACTTTTTTATGTTTTACAACTTTTTGCACAATAAAATTACTTTTGTAAAAAGAATATATTTTTTCTGTCGCCAAGTTGTGAGAACCATAACTTCTTAACTTTTTTGTCGACGGAGCTGTATGAGGGCTTGTTTTTTACGAGACGAGCTATAGTTTTTATAGGTACCATTTTTGGATACGTTCGACTTTTTGATCACTTTTTATTTCAATATTTCTAGGGCAAAGTGACCAAAATACAGAAACTCTGGTATAGTTTTTTACAGGGGTTTTTTTTACACTGTTCACCGCGTGCAATAAATAATATAATATTTTGATACCTCAGGTCATTACGGTCGCGGCGATACCAAATATGGTTTATTATTTTTTTCAATAATAAAGGACTTGATAAGAGAAAAAGGGCGATTGTGTTTTATTTTATTACTTGAAACTTTTATTGTTTTCAAACTCTTATTTTTTTCACTTTTTTTCAAGTCCCACTAGGGGACTAACTGTCTGATATTTTTTTTCTAATACATTGCACTACCTACGTAGTGCAATGTATTAGATCTGTCTTTTATTCACTGACAGCAAGCCGATTAGGCAGAGCAGGAGGCCATTGTGTCTCATGTTGCCATAGCAGCAGTCGCAAGTCCTGATTGCCTGTCAGGGCTGGCGATCTGCTAGCAACCGCTAAGATGCAGCAATCGCTTTCCAATGCTGCATCGAAGGGGTTAATGGCAGGGATCGGAGCTAGCTCCGGTTCCTGCCATTACAGGTGGATGTCAGCTGTAACATACAGCTGACTTCCACCGCTGATGACGCCGGAACAGCTCCTGAGCCGGCGCCATCTTGCCGGCGGCTACGGCAGCCGATCAGGCTCCGCCGCCGGGTGGGTCCTGACCGGCTTCCGTGCTAGGCAGACCGGGAGGCCAGTATTAGTAATTTCATTGCTCGGGGTCCGATGAGCTGCAAACACCTTAAGTGCATTGATCGCGTTTGAGCGCTGCACTTAAGGGGTTAATGGCGGGGATCAAAGCTAATTTCGGTCCCTGCCATTGCAGCCGGATGTCTGGGGGCAGTTATGGGGAGCATTATACTGTATGAGGGCAGCTACGGGGAGCATTATACTTATGAGGGCATCTACGGGGAGCATTATACTGTGTGGGGGCGGCTATGGGGGGAAGTATACTGGGGGGGCTGTTGGGCAAGGCGGCTGGCCATAGGTGCGACAGGGGTCTTGTGGTGTTGGGGAGTGGTAGGGGGCCCAAGCTGAATTCTTGCACCATGGCCCATAAGCCTTTAGATACGCCCCTGATTATACCATCCCCATAATGGTAGGTGACTGGTAGTGTATGGTGCTTGTTAGAAATGCTGCTCCTGTTTGCACTCGTTGGTGAGGGGGGTGTAGCAGTAGTGCCCTCTCCCAGCGCTATAATGTAAAGTGTATTAAAATAGGTTTAGCATTAGATAAATTCTCTATTTATGTATGGAAGCATTGTTATAAGTTATAGTAATGCTTCCCTGCAGAAATAGCCAGTTTTTATGCCTACGTATTATTAATTAGAGAAACTGTAAAGTACATACTCCTGCTTGGCAAAAAATGCTCCTCAAAATTTAGAGGAGCATTTTTTACCCTGCTGGAAAATATGTATCACAATCTCTGGCCCTGACACAGATGTGAACAGAGATTTAAACTGCCACTGAAAAAGGATTGGGAATAATGGTGGACAGTAAACTGAACTATAACAGCCAGTGCCAGTCAGCTGCTGCCAAGGAAAATAAAATCATGGGATGCATCAAGAGCTCCGGGCACACATGACATCTGATGTGGCCAATATAAGTATTATTTGTTACCTATTCGATTAAGAAAAAAAGAAAGAGAAGTGCCGCCCCTGCGTTTGACAAATATTTGCCGGGATTGCCCTCAAAAATAGACAAATTTGGGACTGTTGGCAACTGTGCTGTGCCGTATATCACTGTGTGGGCAAAGCTGCTAGGTATCAATAAGATGAGAAAATTAATCCAGAAGCGGGCAGGGAGAGGGGTCCTCCTGGTGTCCTGTGACCTTTGGGGAGAATGGGGATATCCATGAAGTCCCCCTTCCTAAAATCCTACTACACAACAATGGCAGGAAGGGGTCACTTAGAGGCTGTTTCTGCCACTTTATCAGGGTGGCACCTAACATCACGCACTGTATAGAAGGTTCGCGGCCTGGTCCTTTTATACAGTCATGGAACGCCTAGGTAACTTGTATATATTTTTATAATTGACAGTAGAGGGTTCACGAACCCTGTATATATATTACAATGAGGACCGTTGTTCAAATAATATTGACCTATTTATTTAGAAACAACTATATTTTTGGAGCTGAGTTAGGGACAACCACACTGTAATGTGCTATGACAGCAATATTACAGAAAAACAACACCAGAAGAGCAAGAAAAGTGCTGCTCCCCCTGTGAATGCCATCCATAACGACTGAGATTCACGCACATGCGCACTGTTGACTTTCGGCCTCTAACCAAGCTTGACTGAAGCATTCCACCCTTTGTGACGTAGTTAAACGTACAGCAGCATTACCCAATGAAAAGATAGTCCTGGAGTTCAAAGCGGCAGTTCTACCAATAGTGACGAGAGAAGACGCCAGTGGGCAGTCATTTCGTACTAGCAGGTTTTCGCCGAGCTTACACTTAGTGTCAGGTCAGCGGCGTCACAGGTTCAGTTTGTTTGGAGTCAGCACGGAGGAAATATGGGGGTGAGGTAGCTGACGGGGCGCTCTTATCTCTCGTTGTCTCTACCTTTTGTACGTGACACAGACTTATTTTTAGAGCGCGGCGACGAAGACCTAAAGCGAAGGGCGTCAGCCGTGCGCTCTGACTGCTTACCACCCTACCCCGGAGGAGGAGGAGGAGAACAACAAGCACGGGGGACGGCATAAAATGGAGGACAAGAAAGAGGAGGGCGAGGCGGAAATCCAGGAACACGGACCCGAATACTGGTTCACCAAATGGGAGCGCCAGTGTCTAGCAGAGGCCGAGCAAGAGGAGCAGCCAGAGGCCGACACCGAGGACGGGCAACATAAACTATGGCATCTGTTTCAGAACTCTGCCACCGCCGTGGCGCAGCTTTACAAAGGTCAGTTCTAGGGGAGGACTTCATTGTGGGCATAGGGCCAGGCTGAGGCCTACTTGGGCTCCTCGGAGGCTGGGGCGAGGAGATCCGCAGCCCCCACCTCACCCAGCAACAGAGGCGAAAATAACAAGATGGCGGATGGCTTTACCTCAGTACACTAGCAGCGCTTCACTGGGGTATTTCAGCACTGCCCCTCCCTTCCTCCCTGTAACCCCGTGAATGCGAAGAGGGGCTGGTGACACCCGTGGCAGCGATATTGTGCCAGTGGCGGTCGTCTGTGCTCACGCGACCTCTTAGCGACATGACAGCTGTGTGCCCGGTTACTCCTTCCCTGCCGGAAGAAGCTGGCGGAAGCGAGAGGTTGATTACAAAATGGCGTTACTTCTCTATTGTGAATAATTCTCCGTCCTGCTCTCTGTCGAGTGGCCGTCTTGGCAGCTCTGTATTGTTTCCTGGTCAGTGGGCGCCTCTGTTATGTCTGATACTCCCCTGCCCCCCAACATGCCACTGCTAACAGGGAACCGACCGGGTGATCAAAATGGCCGCTCCGCATCGTGTAGTCAATCTGCTCCTTATTTGCATTTATAGCGGCCCTTTCTGTTTTCCCTTCCAGATCGCGTGTGTCAGCAGCAGGGCCAGCCACTGTGGGCCACTTTCCAGAATGCCGCAACAGCTGTCACCAATCTATATAAAGGTAGGGTTTGTGTGCTGGGTGACATGGCTTCCCTGTCACCTGTGTGCAGTCCGGTAGTACTGACGAAGACGGAGTCATCTTTAATGGTCTAATCTAAAGGTTTTAGGGATGACCCACAGGAAATGCATGTAAACTTCCCCCTAGTGGAATCATTGACAGGGTGTGTGGACTTTCAGCCATCCATGTGGTATGAGATACTAACTCTTTCAGTGTGGGCTTGACACAGATTGATTTTATTCTGGTTTTGGCAGTTCCTGTATTTAACACTAGGGGCATCCTTCATGTAAACAAACACATGAGCATCCTCCATACATTTGTTCGTGCTTTTGGTTTGGTGGCAGATAATAAAATAAAGCTGGACTTGCATAATTGTACATTTTTTAAGTTCTGCTCTTCTATCTTCACCCAAATAGGTGGTACAGTATAACAATGGATGGAAGTGCAATGGCTCCAGTAGAATAGACCTTGTACTGCGGTCCCCTGAGATATCTATCTCCTTGTACTTTTTCTTATAGACTTCTATGTAGCTGAGGATTCTGTTCTGGGATTTGCTACATTGTCGTTTTTTTTTTAAACTGGCAGTTACTCGGCAGGAAACACACAGCTGACAGTGGCAGTTTATAGTCTGCTCTAATGTCTTGCGGCTGCTTGTGGAGATCCGCTTGTTCTGCGCTGTCCATTGGTCAGATTGTCACACTGTCCCATTTTTACCTAGTTTTGTGCGTGTGTGGTGTGTTCTCAGACATATTACAGGGCTGTGCGAGCAAAGCATGGCACATTGTGCTTAAAGAGGCTCTGTCACCAGATTTTGCAACCCCTATCTGCTATTGCAGCAGATAGGCGCTGCAATGTAGATTACAGTAACGTTTTTATTTTTAAAAAACGAGCATTTTTGGCCAAGTTTATGACCATTTTTGTAGTTATGCAAATGAGGCTTGCAAAAGTCCAAGTGGGCGTGTTTAAAGTAAAAGTCCAAGTGGGCGTGTATTATGTGCGTACATCGGGGCGTTTTTAATACTTTTACTAGCTGGGCGTTCTGATGAGAAGTATCATCCACTTCTCTTCAGAACGCCCAGCTTCTGGCAGTGCAGATCTGTGACGTCACTCACAGGTCCTGCATCGTGTCTGCCACATCGGCACCAGAGGCTTCAGTTGATTCTGCAGCAGCATCGGCGTTAGCAGGTAAGTCGATGTAGCTACTTACCTGCAAACGCTGATGCTGCTGCAGAATCAACTGTAGCCTCTGGTGCCGATGTGGCCGTCACGATGCAGGACCTGTGAGTGACGTCACAGATCTGCACTGCCAGAAGCTGGGCGTTCTGAAGAGAAGTGGATGATACTTCTCATCAGAACGCCCAGCTAGTAAAAGTATTAAAAACGCCCCGATGTACGCACATAATACACGCCCACTTGGACTTTTACTTTTAAACACACCCACTTGGACTTTTGCAAGCCTCATTTGCATAACTACAAAAATGGTCATAACTTGGCCAAAAATGCTCGTTTTTTTAAAAATAAAAACGTTACTGTAATCTACATTGCAGCGCCGATCTGCTGCAATAGCAGATAGGGGTTGCAAAATCTGGTGAGAGAGCCTCTTTAAGCTTCTGTTGGGCCTTCCTGCAAATTTAATGCAGTATAGCCGACTATGGTATGTCCAGTTAACCCCTTAAGGACGCAGCCTAGTTTTGGCCTCAAGGCTCAGGGCCCATTTTTCAAATCTGACATATTTCACTTTATGTGCTAATAACTCTGGAATGCTTATACCTATCCAAGCGATTCTGAGATTGTTTTCTCATGACACATTGGGCTTTGTTAGTGGTAAAATTTGGTCGATATATTCAGTGTTTATTTGTGAAAAATTGCAAAATTGTGAGAGAATTTGAAAAAAAATCGAATTTTTCTGAATTCAAATGCATCTGCTTGTAAGACAGATGGTTATACCACCCAAAAATAGTGACTAGTTCACGTTTCCCATATGTCTACTTTATGTTGGCATAATTTTTTTGAACATTCTTTTATTTTTCTAGGATGTTCCAAGGCTTAGAACATAAACCGCAATTTCTCCTATTGAAGAGAATTTCAAAAGCCTCCTTTTTTTAGCTACCTGTTCAGTTCTGAAGTGGCTTTGAGGGGCCTATGTATTAGAAGCCCCCATAAAATACCCCATTTTAGAAACTAGACCCCTCAAAGTATTCAAAACAGCATTTTTACAAAGTTTATTAACCCTTTAGGTGTTTCACAGGAATTTAAAGCAAAGTAGAGGTGAAATTTACAAATTTCATTTTTATTTTTTTTGGTCAGAAAATCCTTTTTTATTCCATTTTTTTTTCTGTAAAACAGAAGGTTTTACCAGAAAAACGCAATCCATATTTATTGCCCAGATTCTGCAGTTTTTAGAAATATCCCACATGTGGCCCTAGTATGGTAATGGACTGCAGCACCGGCCTCAGAAGCAAAGGACCACCTAGTGGATTTTGGGGCCTCCTTTTTATTAGGCACCATGTCTGGTTTGGAAAGGTCGTGTGGTGCCAAAACAGTGGAAACCCCCCAAAAGTGACTCTCTATTTGGCAAACTAAATGCCCACTATTCCCCTCTAAGTTCCTTGAGTGGTGTAGGTCCCACAGGTTTTTATCTGCAATTTGTTGAATTAGGCTGTGTAATTGAAAATAAAATTTTTCCGATAAAAGGTACAAATTTTTAATTTGTACAAGGAATACAGGAGAAAGCACCCCAATATTTGAAAAGCTATTTCTCCCGATTTACGATAATACCCCATATGTCGTCATAAACTGCTGGTTGGACAAATGGTAGGGCTTAGAACGGCAGGAGTGCTGTTTGGCATGTAGGTTTTGCTGGATTGGTTTCTGGGTGCCATGTCGCATTTGCAGAACTTCTTAGGTACCAGTACAAGGGAAACTAGACCCCTTGAGGAATTCATTATAGCTTTCTTGGGGTGCATGCGACTTTTTGATCGGGTTTTTATTCTATTTTTTTATGAGGCCTAGTGACTAAAAAACAGCAATTCTACTATTTTTTTTTATCAAGAAAGCCGTGTGAGGACATGTTGTTTTTCGTAGCGAACTGTAGTTTCGATCAGTACCATAGTTTGGTACATGCAACCTTTTTATTCAATTTTTTTGTGGGAGGCGAAGTGACCAATAAATTGTGATTATGGTATGGTTTCTTTTCTTTTATGGCGTTAACCGTGCACGATAAATAATGAAATACTTATGTAGTTCAGACCGTTACGGATGCGGCGATACCAATTATGTATAGTTTATTTGTTAATTTTTTTTAATAATAAAGGACTGATAAGGGGGAATATTACTTTTAAAACTTTTATTCTTATTTTTACACAACTTTTTTTTTTTTTTTACTTTGTCCCACTAGGGAACTTGAGGGGGAGGCCCTGATCGCTGTTCTAATACACTGAACTACATGCGTAGTGCAGTGTATTAGAGCTGTCAGCTATTCGCTGACAGCAAGCATAGTGGGTCCTGTTTTTTTTTGTTTTTTTTACAGCTTTATCTATATTGTGATCGGCAGTCAGTGTCCCTGGTGCTGAAAGAGTTACTGCCGATTGTTTAACTCTTTCAGCACCCTGGACAGTGACTATACACTGACGTCGCCTAGCAACGCTCCCGTAATTACGAGTGCACACACGTAGTCACCTGTAATTACGAGAGCCCCATAGACTTCTATGGGCCTGCCCGTGCCGTAATTACGGCCTGAAATAGGACATGTTCTATATTTTAAGCATACGGGGAGGTACCCGTGGCCAATAGAAGTCTATGGGCCCTTGATTACGGGCGTTTTTACGTTCGTGTGCATGGGGCCTTAGACTATTTGTGAGTTGGCTCTCCATTT